>NW_019416616.1:360295-361522 GCF_000390285.2 Anoplophora glabripennis | reverse complement strand
CTGAGTCCATATATTCCTGCACCCGTCCCTCTGGTCATTTTGGAGCCATCTGTAAACCATACTAGGCTCCACCTTTCCAGGGTATTAAACTTTTCGTCCCATTTTCTTTGATCCTCTATTCGAGTCTCAAAAGGCTTGTGGAAGTGAAACCTTGGAACCATCTTGTCAGATACCATGCCAAAAGTTGGTTCCGACCAAGGACATTTAAATAAAAGGGACTATGCACGTCACAGTCTATCTCATCTGTTGGGTGAAGCTAGACAAGGGGAAAGCAGAGGGCTTTATTTTCATCCAACTGATGCGCGCGATTACATCTCCAATGTCGTACATTTTGGATGGGACAAAATAAAATATTTTATAGTCCTAAGTCAATATATTTCAACAGCTACTCAGTATTTTTATAATAAATATATATAATATTTTTATAACTTCTTGGAATCCCAATAACTGTAACCATTTCTTTCTTGTTGCACCATCCCCAAGCATCCTAAAAACGTTCACATTTCACTTTTAGAATACTGAGGCAAATTTTCAGTGAGACATAAAAATATATTCCCAAAGGAGAACATCAAATGGTTGAATGAATGCAACTTTCAGTTGATTGCATCTTCGGTATTTTTATGTATAAGTGAACCACCACCATATTTTTGCTGTTGTATTTATTCAGTTTTTATGCTCGTGCATTTAGTAAAATTGTAAATATATTTTTGAAAAGGTTTTTGTCGTAGAGGAAAATGAAAATGATGAATGATTAAAATTTGTAATGTTGGGTATAAGGGATAACATTGAAATACCTATAAATATATTAAATATAAATAATGTCTGTAACTTATTTGTGGTGCAGCATTTTCCTTTGATTTTAATGGCCAAACGTGGTTCATATTATTGTTTTCTTACTATTTCAGCAAAAATTTTAAAAAAATACCAAGTCAGTTTTATAAAATTTTACCGTTATTCAAATAAAAGTTACCCACACGCACGACAATGGCCACAGTTGCATATACATTCCAAAGTCACCTTCAAGCACGCTTACCTGTGGAAGGATAGCTGATGTGGATGTTTATAATCCAATTTCTTACAAATTCTGCACTGTCTAACCATATTCACACCTTAAAAGTTTATCCAAAATACATGTATAAACACTAATCACGTTTCACTTACTAAAATCACAACTATTTTCTAACAAGAGACGCCATATTCTGCCAACCACGGCAGAACGAACGAGGA
>NW_019416616.1:355921-360212 GCF_000390285.2 Anoplophora glabripennis | reverse complement strand
AGCCCGCCTGACCACACTGGGAGATGTGCCACAGAAGGGCTCCGGGCCAATGAACACTGTTTCGGATCCCTTCCTCGCAAGTTCATCCGCTTTCTCATTTCCACAAATGCCTTTGTGCCCTGGCACCCAACACAGTCTGACTGTATTGTTGGTGGCCAGTTCAGTCAGCATTTGTAAGGAATCCCACACCAGTTTGACTATCAGAGAATATATGTATGAGTTTACTTTTATAACCTCTACGTACATTCTCTGCCAGATACGCCATTATCGCGAAAATTTCTGCTTGGAATACGGTAGGGAACTCCCCCAGACTGTAGCTTGCACTCCATCTGGGACTGAGTCTATATATTCCTGCACCCGTCCCTCTGGTCATTTTGGAGCCATAAGTAAACCGTACTAAGCTCCACCTTTCCAGGGTATTAAACTTTTCCTCCCATTTGCTTTGATCCTTTATTGGAGTCTCAAAAGGCGTGTGGAAGTGAAACCTTGGAACCATCTTGTCAGATACCATCCCAAAAGTTGGTTCCGACATAGATGTGTCGTATTTACTTTTGGATCATTTGAGGACAAATGTTTTGGTCATCAAACGTAAACTGTGTAATTATTGCATCGCAGAGGATTATGCACTTTCTCAGTGAGTGTTGTTATTAGGCAAAACCAAATTTATAAAGACTATTAGGGCAAAGGGATATTTCTTTTTCAGCATAGCAGAAATACCCAATTAAATAAAACAAGGGAATCAAATATTACTACCAATACAACAAAATAGTTTCTAGAAAATGTTTAAAATTTCAATAATTTTAATTTTAAATTAAAGAATTGACATTCTGAACCACGTTTACTATAATGGTCAGTATGAGTTGAGTAACAGTGGCCGAATTTCCGCACAAAATTTCCTGAATTTATTATTATTATTGCATTTGAAAGACTTGAAAAACTTTTTTATGTGACCATCTGTGTGTCGCCGAATAATTAGTATGGTTTATGTATTTCTACTGTAAGATGAAGTAGCACGTAAAGGAATTCGGAAAATATACTGCTTTGCCATAAATTGTTGGTAATGGTAACGGTAAATTTTTTGTTCATAAAACGTGGGTCTAACCCCTTTTAAATTAGAAATGCCTCATTATATTCGCAACTGTACTAAATATTCTTTAGAAACACAAGAAAGATTACCTGAAAATACATTTTCAAGTTTCCCTATGTTGTTTCACAATGTGTAGATGCTTTTTCTTGCTGAAGAAAGTTATAATGATTTGGTTTTCAATTCTCGTCCACTTTAGACTTTGTCTCCATTTCATTATATACCAACTCTGTCAATTTCAAATTTCAAACAATTTTTACATTTGAATTTACAGAACTACAAAAAGATAAAAAGTTTATATAAGTCGTAAAATGACACCCATTTATTAATTGTTTAAAGTATTCTGGAAAATTAGACCCAATCCCTAATAAAAAAAATGGGGGTTATTCTTAAGAAATTAATATCGAACACTACTCACCAACTTATTTGATTGGCAGAAAAAGCCAATCTAATTATGCCAAATTGAAGAAAAACGTATGCCTTGCTTTCACATTTTTTTATCAATCCATAAATTACAGTAAACGAATTCTATGCATGATTTTTGGATCATTTTGTTATATACGCCTCTATTAGTGTTTATTATTTACCATATTTTTGAGAAATTCTATTTCCAGGGTGTAATTTTGAATGGGGGTCATATTTATATTATATAGCAGCGCATGCACAATTGCGAACTGGGCTGTACATTGTTGTCAAATCTCATAATTTAAAGGTTATTAAAAAGCAAAATTTCACACCACCCACCGTTAGATACTGCTCTTTCGCGGGTTATTTTTATTGGATGGGTGTTCGCCATGGGCCCTATAATTCCACATAAGCGAAAAAGTACTTCTTTTAAATAAGGTAAACTGTGAAACAGTACTTAACAAGTAATCTATCAGTAAACTCAAGCAGAAATCAATAATGATAAATGAAATACTCAAAAGTAAGTAAATGATTTGTTTATTTACCTGGTTTTTACAGCATGTGGCACTTTGACACGGCGTTTAAAATTTCTGGTTCCAAATTTTTAATTTTTTGGGAACTTTTGGGATTTTTTTTAACGAACATCCTCTCGTAAACGGATAAACTCGAAAACTAAAATAAAAATGTAACAAACCCGTTTACCATCCCGTCATATCATACCAGGTGTGAAGATAATTTGTAGTTGTCTCCTCTCGAAGGCGGTAGGTATAAGCAATGCAGCAGCACAGCTCTGCATTTTCATCTCATTCTATATCAAGTGCGCTCTCATTTTGACTTGCACATGTCAGGATTAAAGTGCAATTTGTCTAAATTGTATGCAATCCACAATACTATCTTGTTATTTTTTCACTTTCTAATAACCATTGAAGAGCTTCTTTAAGTATTATTGTTACTACATCCATTGATTTGATAGTAGATTATGGATGGAATATAGATAGAGAGGGGGGGAGAGAGGGGGGGGGAGAGAGAGTTGATAAGAGTCCAGATGTAAAGTGAGATTAACAACTAGTCTCGCGTCACGTGACTTTTGGCATTTGCAGGCTTATCAGGGCCTTTTATAACCATTTCGTGGTATTATTAAGTCTTATTGTGTATTTCACATACAGATTTGACAGTATTTTTTTTAAGTGTTGTTTTACTACCAAGAAAAAAGTAAATTTTCTGGTTGTTTCCTTGTTTCCGCATAATATTGCTCAACAGAGATTAGGTTAACTTGTAAATTCTTAGGGAACGTGCTTGTCATATTCCTATTTTTTTTCTTAGATCTTTACAAAAGTTATTTTAAGCGCTAATGGTGAAATTACGTTTTGGGGAAAGAACATTACCTGGATAAAAAATGGTTACATGCATGTAAAGAATTTAACAAGTCCACCGTTGATTGAAATATAGTGATGACTAAAATACTTCTTACCTAACTACTTTCATTACAGGTAATGTCATGCCTAATAGCGCTCACCTTGTATATTTCGCCAAAGCGTGCCAAGAGCAAACAGCAGAACAAAACACTATTAACTGTTTTGTAGTATGGAAGGCGCCAACTAATTACAGTTTAGTATTAACATTAAGTCAAGTAAGGAGGGACCACATTAAAGTATATTAAAGTGCAATATAAAACGTTATGCAACGCGAATCGCCATCGAATCTTTCGCCAATAAAGGAATGCATCTTAAATATGCACTTAAGACATTGTACAGACTTGCAGTTGCGCCACGTGCAGAACCCTGACGCGAACCGCATCGAGAACAGGTTCATATTTGAGGTGATGATCTTAAAATTTTTTAACTCTGGGGTGCCTAATTCCTACAATTGAGTCATTTTCATTTGTTTCCGTTACAACTTATTGTAAGTCCCAAAAAAGCGAAAATATTACATTGTGGCAAAACATTTTGCATATGAAAAAAATGCACAATTTGGCTGAGGTTTACCAAGACATTGCACAAGCGTGGCTCAAGATGTCTAGCTATGTGTGGAAACAAATACGAAATCGAGCTTAGTACTTTTTTAGATCCTCGTATTATGTACAGTAGGCTAAGAAAAGTTAATAAGCAATCAAGAAACGCTGATCATCTTTTCTTAAATATTTATAAAGGTGACAAAAAGGTGAGAATTCCTTAGACTAAAGTGTGGAGTTAGTATGTGTACCGACTCCACATTTTAGTCTAAGGTTGTATTATCTTCTTTGGTCTATTTTTAGTTAAATACCATATTCCTAAATTAGAATTTAACGAAATAAAATTTTCAACCGAAGGTGAAAATAAGGAAAAGCTTATATTTAACATGCTAATCTTCAGTGATTAAAAGTATACTGTCTTTGCTCTGTGCAAGGCAGAATGGTACAAACTATGTGCGGTATCCTTAAGGCCGCATCCTTACAGCAGTCTACAATATTTATTTAGAATTTATAAATAATTATAAATAATGTATAAGTAACATAATTCCACAAATTTACATAATATGGATAACGCCTGTTAAAATTATGCAAAATTTCGTTCGATTGTTGCGGATCTCGTCAGCTGCAGAAAAATTCTTTCTTGTAGCTCTTCAACACTTTTAACTGGAGTAGCATAAAAAATACTTTTCATATGTCCCCAAAGAAAAAAGTCCATGGGTGTTAGGTTGGCTCAGCGTGCAAGTCAAGGGATACGTGCTTCACTGCCGCGACCTATCCAACGAATGGGATATTTTAAATTAAGTCATTGCCTAACTGTTATTGTACTGTGAGCAGTAACACCATCTCGCATG
>NW_019416616.1:354846-355758 GCF_000390285.2 Anoplophora glabripennis | reverse complement strand
ACTCGAGCAAAAATTATGGGATTGTTGCGAATCTCATCAGCCGCCGCGAATATTCTTTCCTGTAGCTCTTCAACACTGTCAACTGGGGTCGCATAAACAATACTTTTTATATGTCCCCAAAAGAAAAAATCCATGGGCGTTAGATCGGGAGAACGTGCAGGCCAAGAGATAGGTACCTCATTGCTGCGACCTATCCAACGATTCGGGTAATTTAAATTAAGCCACCGCCTAACTACTACAGTGCTGTGAGCAGGAGCCCCGTCATGCATGTACCACATGGCCTGACGTACATTTAATGCTACTTCCTCCAGAAGTGGTGGTAGATGCTCATTTAAGAACTGCAAATAATCAACAGCACCAAGTCGACGAGGTAAAACAAAAGGGCCGACAAGCACATTTCCTATAATTCCTGCTCAAATGTTTAAACTAAAATTATGTTGAAATGTTGTCAAAGATACTTCGTGAGGATTTTCAGGAGCCCAGGAATGATGATTGTGCATATTGGTTAAACCATGTCTTTGAAAAGTTGCTTCATCTGTGAAAAGTATCTTTGAGGCAAAATTCAAATTATTTCTTAGAATATTAAGATACTATTCGCAAAAAACAACTCGCTTATGCATGTCTGGTTCAAGTAGAGCTTGAACTGGCCGGTGGTGAAAAGGATATAATAAATTATCATGGACAATATTCCAAACAACACTATGGGACACATTTAAGTGCATTGCTGTTTTTCTCGTACTAGTCTGACGATTTTCGTCAAACTCTTCAAGTACTGCATCCTCAAGATAAATAGTACGAACAGTAGGTCTTCGGCCGGTACCCTCAATATGCGGCTGTATTTTTCCAGTTTCCCGAAGTCTTCGTTCTACCGCCGAAAAAGTTTGTCTGTGGGGAACTTGACGATTTGGATAT
>NW_019416616.1:227792-352929 GCF_000390285.2 Anoplophora glabripennis | reverse complement strand
TTTAAGGCTGATCATGTGGTACTATATGGGAAAATTGAGCAAAGTTAATTTAAATTTAGAAATTTATATTATGTCTGCAGACTAGTGCCCTTACTTACTAACAACCCTCATGAAATTCAGGGAGTATTATCTATCGGCAATAATATTTTGAAAATTTCTTCAATGGTTTGATGAAAACTTAATTCTGGATTTTTCTTGGACCATGAAGAGCAACCTTGAACTGAACAATAATAGTTTGACAGTTTCTTCTTTCTATCCATAATTGCTGAAGTTTTCCTCACACTATTTTCTTAAAATAACAGTGTTCAAAAATCGAACACTAAACATAGTTTTAAATAAAATACAAAACGAAATGTCACACGCAGAAGAAATGTTTACCTTGTTTTGCTAGTATCATTTGTCACCGCCAGAGGGCGAGCTCTTAGCTGCATTCGCGAATAGTATATGTCACAAAGCACCTAGAGTGTACGTTTCCTATCCTAAAGCATGGGAACCGATGAAGCCAAATTGCGAGGAAGTGGAGTGTGCGAGGTAATCTGATCGCGCATACTTTGAACAGGTCTGGCTTAAGGTAGTTCCTTCGAATAAAATCTAGGCTTAAGACACGTACGCAAATTTTTAGTTCAATAGTTAAAGCAGTTCTGAATAACATATTTAAATTTTAAATCGATTGACCATTTCGCTTTTTAGAAATTAATTTTCAATGTTCAAAGAATTAACACGTGGGAGATAGGGATTCGTTATATTTTTCATAAACCACTTTTACCGTTTATGTACAAATTTTTGTATGCGTAGNTCAATGGTTTGATGAAAACTTAATTCTGGATTTTTCTTGGACCATGAAGAGCAACCTTGAACTGAACAATAATAGTTTGACAGTTTCTTCTTTCTATCCATAATTGCTGAAGTTTTCCTCACACTATTTTCTTAAAATAACATGTTCAATGTTAATGTTCATGTTAATAAAATGTTCAAAAAACGAACACTAAACACAGTTTTAAATAAAATACAAAACGAAATGTCACACGCAGAAGAAATGTTTACCTTGTTTTGCTAGTATCATTTGTCACCGCCAGAGGGCGAGCTCTTAGCTGCATTCGCGAATAGTATATGTCACAAAGCACCTAGAGTGTACGTTTCCTATCCTAAAGCATGGGAACCGATGAAGCCAAATTGCGAGGAAGTGGAGTGTGCGAGGTAATCTGATCGCGCATACTTTGAACAGGTCTGGCTTAAGGTAGTTCCTTCGAATAAAATCTAGGCTTAAGACACGTACGCAAATTTTTAGTTCAATAGTTAAAGCAGTTCTGAATAACATATTTAAATTTTAAACCGATTGATCATTTCGTTTTTTTAGAAATTAATTTTCAATGTTTAAAGAATTAACACGTGGGAGATAGGGATTCGTTATATTTCTCATAAACCACTTTTACCGTTTATACATAAATTTTTGTATGCGTAGAATATTTTTCTTTTATTTTTTCGGTAAAAAGATATTATAACTGACCATTCAGTAGGAGAGTAATTAATTTTTTAAAACATCAATAATGATTAAGTTCGTTTGAATGGGGACTAAATTGAGAAAAATGAGCGCGAAGGTTGATGCTTGGAGGTTTGGTAATATTGAAGAATTCTTATTTGATAGGAATTGTAGAATTACACTGGACTGGATGAAAGTGCTCAGGCTCTAATTTTAATCAACAGGTGGGTGAAAAGATCCTTGAAAAAAGAAATTTGTGAAGTTAATTTGTAGTGTAAAATTAACTTTTTTGTTCAATTTAATCTTTTAACACTTTTTTAACAGTTTTTTGATCTTGTTCCATAAAATATTTTATAGATATTTTTACTTTTTTCATATTATATCTTAGCTTGTATGTTCATTCAAATTAAGTAAATAAATTAATATAAATGTTATACTTTCGAATTTGGTATAATTTTAATATTTTTTACGTAAAAAATTCAAATTTAGTGCAATTTTTCTAGTAAAAAAATAAATTTCAACTATTTTATTTCAATAAATATTGAACATCATATCGATATCGTATTGAAATCAATATTGATACGATAATATTACACAAATAATATTGTCGATATCAATACAAGACGATAAATTAAATCATGATTCAATACGATATCGATAATTTACAAAAATATCGGTATCGTATCGTATCGAGAAGCCCTAATGATAATTAATTTAATTTTTTGTTATTAAATGGTTAGCTTTAAAGAAAGACAATGAGTGACGTAAAGGTTTTAGAATAAACCAGCCTATCTGACATGTATTTTTGAATATTCAATTTTTGTCAAACTAGCAAACAATAACTTTGTATAAAATTTGATTATTATTTATTTTTAAATTACAGGCGCTTTTTCATAGTTTTTTTGGAAACTATGAGAGGCTGTATCTCCTATGGGATGAACATTTTAATAAAGTCATTTTGTGCAGAACGAATTCTTTCTAACATCACTAGTACTATTTGTGCAATTTCTTTTGAAAATACCCTATATTACAAGTGATTTTACCTTGCCTTACCTTACCGTGCCTTTGGGCACCTTCCATAGGTTTCTTTCTGATTGTGAATTCCCATTATTTTCTTTAAAATTCATGTGACGGGATTTCCCCGTTTATATAAACTAGTAAACTACCATCCTAACAAATATGTCGGTACAGAGAAATAAGGGGATACATTAAAAACAATACAATAAAATTGACGTTTGAAATATGAGTTTGCATGGCAGAATTTTCTAGATAATTCTCATAAGGCGTACTTTAGTTGGCTCACGCAGATAAAACGAAAATAAAAATCTCAGTGTGGGTTATTATTCATCATCGGGTACTGAGTAACATGCCAAGTAACAAATAAAAATAAAACGTGATTAAAATTAAATAAATGTTTATGCTTGGATATTGCAAATATTACTTTTTTAAGGAACCACGTCGATTTATTGCCAATATTACTCATTATTTATATTTGTTTTTACAGAATGGATCAAAACTAGGTCTCGAAATGAATTTTTGGGATTTACCTTCTCTGGGATATTTTTCGCACTTCATAATTACTGCAAATTACTTTTCTAGCCTCATATTCAGGGATTGAAGTGTTAACTTTAATTCCCAGAACTTAATTACCTTTCTTTAATCCCTTGGGATAAAAAGTGACCGTTTTTTTACAAAATTTCCATTGCAAAAATAGTCCTGTGGATTGCTCAAACCAAGATATATAGCGATTTCGCTTGGTATTATCCGAAAGGTCTATGATCTAAACAGAACATTTTTCATTATAATAGCTAAAAAATTGTCGATCATGTGTTATTGATCAACTTTTTGAATTACGCTGTCAAAGAAATTGTAGAAGATATATCGAAGTGCAGCGCAACAAATAAAAAGATTTAGTCATTTAGTCAGACAGGAAGATAGACAAAATTACCGATAGAAAGGCAGGTAGAAAAGCAAAATGTCAGATAGATGGACAGAGAGAAAATACAGGCACAAATTGTTAAGTACATTTTAATAGCACAAACTATTATTTTTAGCAAATCAGTTTTGAAAACTTGTATGTCTTTTTGTTTACCAGTGATTACCATTTATCAAGCATGTGGTGGTAAAACATTGTAGGTAAATTTCGGGATACCCTGTAATACGAAATCTTTTTTTAAATATGTAATCCTTTTTTATTCTGTATCTATACTCTCATATCCCAGTATCATTTTCCTGATTGTGACAAATTACTTTGAATAAGGTTTATATATGTAAATCGTTATTGAAAGTAATATAATATTTGAGAAACATTATTTTATCAGTATATTTCGATTATACACAAATAATTCACAGGAACTTAACTTTAATGTAATATTGGCCAAAGATTTTTTATATACTTACATATTTTTTTCTCAGAAGGGTAAAATTCCCAAATAAATAGAGAGACAACGTTTTCGATAAGATAAAACGAAATGAACTTAAAAAAACAGGAACTGACACATGCAACAGTTGAAACAACTGCCTTGTCCAAATTTGTGTTCGTGGAAAAAATTTTATGATTGTGTGTATAATTTGTCATTCCGTAAAAGTTAATAAAACTGACGTAAGTATGGTTAACAACCTCATTCACCAGCTGCCATTAATAGCCACACTTTACAATATACAGTAAAGCTTCAAACATTAAAATTACTGTCTTCTCTATTACTAAAACAAAGCGTATCATTCTAAGAACCCATGCATAGGCGATGTTTTTATCAGCTTAAAAAATACTTAAAATTTCAAGTAAAATGTAATAAATAAATTCATATCGTATTTTATTAGGTACATAAAACAAAGAGGGGTTAAATTATATTTTTAAATTATTCTTTCTAAGTGTAACAACGATGTTATGGTAAATTTTGAGAAGAAACTCTGCTTAAAATGTACAAAAAATGTATAGATTTGGTCAGTTAACCTACCTAATTAGGAATAGGTAAGATATAGACTTTGATACACTGCAGTTGCCTTTGAGTTTCAAGTATTAATTATTACACAGCCACACAAAAAAATAAAAGTTGTTTGTACTTTTCATGCGACATTTGTTATCCGTAGTATTTTTGCCTCCTGATCACGAATCTGGTGTCAGAATTAAGCTATCACATCACAGGAATTTTCTAACCTCAAAAAACAGGTCAAAAATAGCAAAAATTTACGAAAAAGTGCTAGAAAAAATACAAAAAATTTCTTTTCTATATTCAAATGTTCATTTATATGGATAAGACCTCACCGAACGTGAATCCGCTGTCAAAATTGATGTTCTTTTTCCAACCTAAAAAAAAAAACGGATCAATTAAGGTCAGATATCACGAATTGTCAAAAAATAACAGATTCACGCCAAATTTGGTATACGGGGGTTTTCGGCTGATCACGCATTCGAGGTCAATTTTGCAAAATTCAATTTGGCGGATATAACATGGTCGACCAAATTTTCAAAACATAACAGATTCACGCCAAATTTGGTATACGGGTGTTTTCGGAATCACTGATCACGAATCCGAGATCAAATTTACAAAATTCGTTTTTAAAAATTTAATCAGTTACCTGAGATTAGGCAGAAAACCCGTTAATAGATCTTTTACAGAAAAAAGAACAAGATATAGCCGAAAAAAAGAAGGTGAAAAAACATGATTGGGTACTCAGGTTATAAACTAAACAAAAATATTACAAACTGCGTCCCCGAAAACCCCATTATACCAAATTTGACGCCAATGTGTTATTTTTTTCATTTGTGCAGCCATCTTGGATTCGCCATCTTAATTTTGCAAAATTGACCTCGGATCTGTGATCAGCGACCCCGAAAACCCCCATATACCAAATTTGGCGCGAACGTTATTCTTTGAAAATTTGTTCGGCCATTTTGGATCCGCCATCTTGAATTTTGCAAAATTAACCTCGGATCCGTGCTCAGTGATCCCGACAACCCCAGTATACCAACTTTGACGCAAATGTGTTATTTTTTTTAATTTGTTCGGCCATCTTGGATCCGCGATCTTGAATTTTGCAAAATTGACCTCGGATCTGTGATCAGCGACTCCGAAAACACCCGTACAGCAAATTTGGAGCGAATCTGTTATTTTTTGAAAATTCGTAATATCTGACATTAATTGACCCGTTTTTTTTGATATTTGGACCATATATAGCCTCACTATTACTTTATTGTGTGCTAAAATTTCAGTTAGTTTCGTTATCCCATTATTTAGTTATTAATGAAAATGTTGAAAAAATCACGGTTTTCTGCCTACAAATTGATACCTCTCACTGTAACTCGTCGTAATTTTTTTGTTAATTTATAAAAAAATTCCAAATTTTTACTGACCATAAGTCGAACTATTATCTTTAGTACTGTGAAGGTCATTTGTCCCAAAAACTCTTCTTTTTTATTTTTTAGCAAAATAGATCCCCGTAAATATTGCGTTCTTAAAAAAAAAGAAAAAAACTGACAGGTAGATAATCAATAACTCTAAACAACAATTTAAAAAATTTGTTAAAATAATACAGTTATAAATATGATCATCTTAAAACCAGTATGGGAATGGTCAATTACATTCGCGGTCCGATGCAGGGTATACAGTATAGCTTTTATAACGTATTATTTTAACAAATTTTTTTCAGTTTGTTGTTTACAATTATTTACTACAGTTTTTTTCTTTTTTTTAATATGTTTTCTTAATATCGGTTTCCAAACTCGGGAGTCTATTTCGGGAGTCTATTTCATTTATTTGGATAGTAGGTACGTTTTTACTTACCTACTTTGAGGAACATAACCTCACTCTTACACTGGTACAGTTATATCTACGCTACGAGTAGTGTAGATATACAAAAAATCTTGCATCTTAAAAAAATGGTTTCCAGAACAGTATCTCTAGATTGTATCATGGCACTTTTTATCATAAATATATTTATACACAGTGTAGCCCATTAATAATTCTTAAATCGGGAGGGCACCCCTCTAAATTTGGAACGAATAATTTCAATGAATCTTTTTCTATATTTAATAGACTTATAGTCATTGGAAATATCTCAGAACGAAAAATTAGAAAAAAATATTGTTGATTATAATAATAACTGGTAAATAGCTAATGGAGGTTGGTTATGAACTTAAAACTTAAAAAAATTAGGGCATTCTTAAATTGTGAAGTTAACTTACAAGCAACCTATTATTTACTTCTACTAAGTATTTATAACAATCAGTGGTGTGAATGATTGCTTAATTTTTCCTCTTACAGCATTTTCATAGCTTTGTACATTTTTAAACCGGAAAAAAAGCCTAAATTTAAAATTTTTAATCAAAAAATATTCTGCATTATAAATCGATAAAGTGATGATGTTAATAAAGGCTTTTTTTTCAACCCCCGGCCAGGGGTGAAAAAAGATAAAATAAAGGGGGTTTTCAAGATAACTCAAAAGGGATAAGAGCTAGAAAAAAAAATTCTGAAATCTTCCCTTAACTTGGACTAACCTATAGAAAACCACTAAACAAATATAAAAAAATCGTTAGAATCATGAGTGTAAAAAAAATTTAGAAAGGTATATTTTTTTTAATAGACAGCATTGTATGCATATTGAGGAAAGTGTTTATTGTATTATATTTATTATAAATTATATAACGCAACTTATCTTTTTTTGTATTATTCCTAAAATTGGGAAACATTTCCTAAGAAAATGATAATTCTCAAAAAATAATTAACTATCTGTTTCCTATTTATGGCTAGGAATTATTTAGAATTTAGCATTTTACATTATTTTCAAAACAATTTTGTATTCGTCTAATTGTAAATAAATCAATTAACATACACATATGGGGGTATTAGTAAAATTAGTAAATAATTTAGTGTTTATTATATGCAGATTAACTGATTCAACATTTATTAGAATAGTGCTACAAACAATACCACATCTTGCTATATTTTAGTTACTTTGCTACAGTATAAATCTGTCACAAATTACGAGTACTTATCCCAAAATACATTTGAAATTAATGTGAAATTTATTTGTAATAGAAAATTTATTTAACTAGAGAATGAACGACTTGTTAAGAAAATATATTTGCTTTTTATTCAATTCTTGATCAGATTAAGGTTGCTTTCATCTGTCAATAAATTATAAACAAGCCTTATATTTAAAATAAAATAAATAGTACAGTTCATGAAATAAAAAATGGTAGGTCTTATGCTATTGATCTGTCAAGGAATATGATCGATGGGATCGGTAATGACGGCATGGGCTCTCGGTGGAGACCTCGGAAGTTCGAATCGAGCTCCACTTTGGGCGCCATGTCGTGGTATATGACCGTTTGTGCCTAATGTTTGAGAATTGTGTGGGGAATTAGCAACATGGGCTCGCCGCGTAGACATCGAAGCTGGACTTCGAGCCCCACGTCGAGCGCCATGTCGCGGAATATGATCTGAATGCGGTGTTTGGTCGGCATGGGTCCTCAGTGGAGACATCGGGAGTTCTAATCGAGCTCCACGTTGGAAATCATGTCGCAACCTATGATCTGGAATGTCAGTTCCCTTGACCGGGTTTCGTGGCAGAAACGCACGGAGTTCACGGGGATCGTCGCTATCGACGCCCGGTCGCACTATATTCTCTGACGATTGGAATCTGTGGTGGATATGACCTACAGACGTGGTGTCTAGGACACGAGCTCGCGGGGGAGATCTCGACGAAGAAGGTCGAGCTCCGCGTTGAGCGTCGTGTCGGGTTAGACTTTCTTGATATGGACCACTTAGGCGATGATCGTATGTTCGGGGGAAATCATGAGAATGGACGGGCGACGTACAAGTATTGTTTTGATAAAAAAGGCCGGCTTCGTCACCTATGACGTAGTCGGCTAAGGGGTTTTCGCTTACTATGGCACCCGAACGCGATGCGCATTGCTCCCGCTGGATACCACTTCGTAAAAAAGCTGAATGAACTGTAGCGTCGTCACCGACGGCTAACTCACGTTCCGAAACACCCGATATCGGAGGTAGTGCCGCTATCGGGGCCAGACCGTGAACCGTGGTTGGACTCATGGGATTCCCCGGACCCTACCAGTTGGTACGTACGTTGAACGTTGTACGTTGAACCTCGTCCCGAGTATCTGTGGGTGATCCTCGTCTCCGTGGGCACGTCTTGAGGGATGCTCGATGTGGTATCGGTAACTCGTGTAGTTGCGGACCTCAATGCGTACGGCACTGTGTCGTCGCCGTGCCGTGTACTACTACGATCTACCACCTTCGGCTCCCTAGACTCTCCACGAAGCACCGAGATAGCGCTTGGGGGGATCGAGGTCTCGTCCAGCTCAGTCTTGATCATACTCACACGATCTAATTTATTATTCGTAGTGTTACCTTCGAGGGCATCAATCCTCGTAGCACTATCGTAGCGGTATCTCGTTAAGNTAAAAAAATTAGGGCATTCTTAAATTGTGAAGTTAACTTACAAGCAACCTATTATTTACTTCTACTAAGTATTTATAACAATCAGTGGTGTGAATGATTGCTTAATTTTTCCTCTTACAGCATTTTCATAGCTTTGTACATTTTTAAACCGGAAAAAAAGCCTAAATTTAAAATTTTTAATCAAAAAATATTCTGCATTATAAATCGATAAAGTGATGATGTTAATAAAGGCTTTTTTTTCAACCCCCGGCCAGGGGTGAAAAAAGATAAAATAAAGGGGGTTTTCAAGATAACTCAAAAGGGATAAGAGCTAGAAAAAAAAATTCTGAAATCTTCCCTTAACTTGGACTAACCTATAGAAAACCACTAAACAAATATAAAAAAATCGTTAGAATCATGAGTGTAAAAAAAATTTAGAAAGGTATATTTTTTTTAATAGACAGCATTGTATGCATATTGAGGAAAGTGTTTATTGTATTATATTTATTATAAATTATATAACGCAACTTATCTTTTTTTGTATTATTCCTAAAATTGGGAAACATTTCCTAAGAAAATGATAATTCTCAAAAAATAATTAACTATCTGTTTCCTATTTATGGCTAGGAATTATTTAGAATTTAGCAATTTATATTATTTTCAAAACAATTTTGTATTCGTCTAATTGTAAATAAATCAATTAACATACACATATGGGGGTATTAGTAAAATTAGTAAATAATTTAGTGTTTATTATATGCAGATTAACTGATTCAACATTTATTAGAATAGTGCTACAAACAATACCACATCTTGCTATATTTTAGTTACTTTGCTACAGTATAAATCTGTCACAAATTACGAGTACTTATCCCAAAATACATTTGAAATTAATGTGAAATTTATTTGTAATAGAAAATTTATTTAACTAGAGAATGAACGACTTGTTAAGAAAATATATTTGCTTTTTATTCAATTCTTGATCAGATTAAGGTTGCTTTCATCTGTCAATAAATTATAAACAAGCCTTATATTTAAAATAAAATAAATAGTACAGTCCAAATAAAAAATGGGAGGTCTTATGCTACTGATCATAATAACGGCCAATTGTAATGTATAAATTAATATTGGTTTTATTCACAAAATGAACGACAGTTCAAAACCAAGACTTGGATGCGCTGCCTTGGTTGTGACTTACGATCTTTGTCTTATCATATAATTTTCTTCATGTGACTGTCCAGAGGCGTTACTATTGCGATCAAGAAGACGCTAAGGAAAAACGAATATATATTTATAAAACAAAAGTTACCAAAATCATGTTCCATTTAGGACGTTATAATAAGAAAGGCGTTATTTAGATGAATTAAGGAAAGTGTTTCTCAAGACAGGATCTGACTGTAACTAAGTTTTACAGAAGTTTCATTCTATATTATGGTCCAACAATCTCAAGTGGGAGTATTGATAATTCTAAGATATTTCAAAGAGCCCTTTATACAAATATGAATCAATATGCATTTGTCTTTGGAGAACCTGTTGACTAAAATTTACCACGTTTACTAAATAGGTAACAGTACAATTATACATTACTTTCATACGTCTTCCTTCATGAAAATGCGATATCATCTCTTAGTTATAAAGCCAGATGTATTCAGGAAGCAACAATGTTATGCACTTTGAAAGTGTACACATATTTCTAGTTCTAAGAAGAACATTAATTTAAACACTACTACTCTATTGTACGCCACATTCAGGTTTCCTTAATGTAAAAGTGAAATATTGCCATGTTTAAGTAGACTAGTTGCGAGACAAATAAGATTTGTCAAGAAGAAAACTCGGTAACGTTTATTAGATGACCGTGAGAGATAATGTTTAATTTCTGGAATAATGTCTCTACTATAGTAACAAACGATAAGTATATGACGTATTGTTTTCGATATTTTAATACGTATCATTTTGTTAGCGTATCATGAATGTTATTTGTCGTTTAAGAATTGGTTTGATCTTTATTGGGCAAACTTTAGGAGCAGCTAGATTAACAAAGAATTATAGTTTTTATGTCAAACTCCCCAACACCAATAACACAGCCCCACAAAAAAAGGTCGTGATCTGGATGACTGACCATGGTATTCCCATGTATTTTTCGACGCTGAATCCGAATCCGAGGTCAAAAAATTCGTATCCCTCTTAAATTTTTATGTAGACCCAAAAATATCTCTTAAATATGGGTAAAGTTATGAATATCAATATTATTACGGAAAGGAGTACGAATGGATACTTTGCAACCCTCGTAGTCTCATTTAATATTGCCAAGGGTTCTCCCGAAAAGGTTGGTACCCCTTCTACACTCCTTTTACTTCTATACCCTTCCGGACATAGATCTGCGTCATGAAAGCTTCTCGTTTACAAGCTCTTGAGAATGCAATGGAGACATGGCGGATGGTGAACACAACCAAAGAACAAACCCCCTAGAGAGGTAGAAGCTGTGGGAGAGCAAATTTTTCTTATTTTTAATGCGCAATAGTCGCAGTGCATTGAGAAGAAAGTTGGCACAGCAAGACCTTAAAGCAGGTGAAAAATATCCCTAGATAAGTGGGAAACAGGAAGGTGCGGAAGGATGTGGGAAGATTAATTTTTTCAGTGCGGAATTTATCGAGCTCTGATACACTTTCTGTTATCTCTTCTCCAACCCTCGAACATTTGCTCCACCTTGTCTGCCTTAACCTTTTACCCTGCGTTCTATACTTTAATTGAACACACTTTTTCTAACACATACCTTCAAAATTCAACGTAAGAAATAATTACAAAGAGTTAACAAAATAGACAACAATAGTGTAAAGTAAGATATAACAACAAAGAGTCAACAAATTAAAAGAACAACAAAATAGGTAGTTTCCACCCCTTAGACGGGTACGGGCAAAGCAGTTGAGGGCTGTTCTGCTAAGTGCATTGCGACCATTGCGCAGTAAAAACAAGAAAATTTTGATCTGCCACATCTTCCTCCACCCCGTACAGCAGAGGGTAGTTTTCACCCCTCTAGAAGGTTGGTTCTTTGTCTTTGTTCACCGTTCACCGTGTCTCCTTTGCATTCTCAAGAGTTTGTAGAATATTTCATGACGTAGATCTATTTCCGGAAAGGTATAGAATAAATATAGAAAGGGTACCAATCTCTTCGGGCCCTAAATGAGAGCACGAGGGTTGCAATGTCCGCATTCATACTCCTTTTCGTAATGATATTGATATTCATAACTTTACTGCTATTTAAGGAATGTTTTTGGCTTACACAAAAATTTAAGGGGTATACGAATTGTTTCAGTTCAGGATTTTATTGTATTTGTACACTTTTGTTATCAACAAAAATTATCTCTCGATATTTTTTTATGACTGAAAATTTTATTTTATTTTATTTAATAACACATAAGGTAAGTTTATTAGAAAAAGTTACTTCCATTTTATTTGCTAGTTTTGGCCTACCATATCAAATAAAAAAAAATTTTTTAAGCTAAATTCTGTGTATCACCGCAATAAAATATTTGTCGAGTACGCCCCTGAAAGGATGTCGCTTAATTTTGGATCACTCTGTGCAGTAGATATATTCGAAAAATGTTGACTTTTTAAATATTGTTAACTATCCTTAAGAAAATACTTCTTTTCGAGCGGCTTTCCAAATGCGCAATGTTTTTTAAATGATTCAAACCTTTGTTTGATAGGTACGGCCTGAGAAAGTACAAAAATGCCTATTTTACTAAAATCTCTATTCATTTTACGATAAAAAAGAGTTTTTATTTGTAAATTTGATCTTTTTCGAACGTGACGTATTTAATAAAAACGTTTCACTGTTAAAAATTGCTTTAAATAGAATTTATACGAAAGTTTTCCATCAAATAACACCGAAGCCCAACTTACACAGTTAACACAGTTTTCGTTTATGAAAGTATAGGGAGCTCTATCTGGGTGGCTGTTTCAGGAAGGCACACTATATTTTTCTTTAAAACTTTATTTTTTCATAAAGGCATAAATCTTAAACAACGCTTCTTTTTCGCACATAACATAATATATAACCTTTTTCCTCTCCTAACTAACCATAAGCCTAAGATAAGAAGTAAGAACTAAGAACACTGAACACTTTACTCCAGGTCTCCTCGTCTTCTTCTTATTTGAAAAAGTAAACTTTAAATTCCATGTGGATCAAAAATGCATTACGCATATATGTTTATCATTTGAAAAATATCCGACCTAGAATAAAAGAGACATACATACATAATAGCAAATAATATTAAAATGTATAGAAAATTATATGAAGTAACTTTTATTCGAGGTATTATTTTATATTTTTATCATTAGACTCACATTCCTAGGCAATCGTTAAATACATACAACTAGGTACTACTAGGTCTGTTTAGAAAATAAACGAATTTATTAAATTACGCGCAAATGAAAATATTTAGTGATATGCGGTTGACAGCATTGCGTTGAGGGCAACATATTTTGTAACCACATGTTTTTGGATTATTGTTATCTCATTTAGTTTTCCCGAAGTGCAACATGTTTTTTAAGTGTTACCTAATGATATATTTTAAATGTGCACTTTTCTGGAAGATACTTAAAATTTTGCGTGAATCTGGGAAAACTTTCACGCTCTTTCCGAATCCGGGGTTGAAAGTAAGAGTTTCCTTTTAAAAAACTAAGTTGATCTTCAAATGACCTTGAAAATGACCTTTAAGATCACAAACAAGGTCACGAAAATGTGTACCCCTTGGAGACCAGTAACTTTCATCTGAACCATTTTTCACATAACCATGTACTTTGGGTTTTAAAGGGGATGGGCGGGTGGTCTGGGACACCCCGTATATAAAAACTACTGCGGAATCAGAATATGTAGTCAGAAAAACAATATTAATTTAAAGAGTTATGTCGGAAGAAAATAAAACTATTTTTTGCAAAAAATTATTTTAATTTTTTTAAATTATTTTAAATTCAACATTTGCTCAAATCGGAAATTAAACATTTTTTACAAAATATACTGTTTTTTTTAAATCAGTTTTTTACTACATCTTTTTAAATCGGCGTTCAATTATTTTTCTGACTACATATTCTGATTCCGCTGGAGTTTTTATATGTATCCTCATTTTGTTCCATTCAAACTTCATAACAGAAAAGAAGTAAATCGCAAAAAATCTATCTACACATGAAAAAATTACAGTAAAAATACAGATCATGAGATATTAATGAAGTAATTGTAGTTATTAAATCAACCTGTGCACCAAATTATCCAATTTAGACAAAAATTTTGACAAAAATATAATAAAAAGGGATGGGTGGAATGATTTTGGAAATGAAAGGAAATAGTTGCCTAAATAGCTAAGGTAATTTGAAACGGTGCAGTATCAAGAAAAATAATGCAATAATCTTCTAAAACTAGTAAAACGCGTCAAAATAAGAATAAATACAAACATATTTGTATGAAGATGTGTTATAAAGGTGTTATAAGATAAATTAAAAAGTTGAATAGGAAATTTTTTTTAAAGTAGTTTTACCACAGCTGTTAACACAGTATTGTTTTAATTATTCTTAATTTTCAATTATAAATTTTCAAACATGTTATGTATAATTCAGGGGTTAGTTCCCAGTAAACCGCATCGTAAATATTACTGAGGCCTTAAAAATATTACTTTTACTTCACAAAACGAATGTTAACTATGAACACATTTAACAATAACAACTATTAATTTTAATTATTTTCTGGCAGTGGTACTTAATAATTAATTTATTAATTAGGTAATACTTGCATTAGGCTAAGTTTTTTAAATTGATTAACGCCTTCGATAACAATATAGGTACATATGTACAGGAGAATTCCCATAACATTATATTCCCCTTATCTTTTTTATCTGGCAAAAAAAAGTTAGAGACCAAAATTATTTAAATTAAAACAAAGGCACTCTTTAAAATGTTGTTTCAGGATAAAAGTAGTCTGTATATACAGGGTGTCCGGTAAGTACCTCCCAATCTCTCGGGAGTGTATAGGGGAGGTCAAAGTAAAACTAGTCCTTCCTATAATTTTTTTTCCTAATGTGCCCCCTAACGGAGTTATGGGGGGTCAAAGGGGTACCTAGAAATTAACGTTTAGGGTTATAACTTTGAAACCACCCTGTATATTTTAATAAAATTTTCGTACGTTGTATTACACATGGAGCTCTACGATTTGATGCTAAAATCAACTTTTTGCTATTATCAGGTGTCCAGAAACGGACTGGCCCTATCACAATTTTTCTCAAAATTTTGACAGAAGTAATTTTATCAAACTGAAAATATTATTATTAGATACTCTGAAGGTTTTTCTTTAAAAATGGTACTCTTTATTTATTTCGAAAAAATGAACGGTTTGCGAGATAAATCGGTTTTGAAAAAAATTGGTAACAAATACAACAACAATTAAAATTTATTTTTTTACAATAAAATCATTCCCGCTAGTGCCAGCCTACAGATTCACCATAAACATTTACTGGTGGTGAATTAAGGGAATGAATAATGCCGTTTCTTGTAAAATCAACATCTATGACCAAAATACATCTACAAATTATTATTGCTCTTGTCTCCATGGAGTTCTTTTCTATTGTTTTCGTTGTTAGACCCTGTTGATTTTAAAGTACTTGTCAAAGGCGCGTGACAGAATAAAAATTCAATTTTATTGTGGTATTCGTTTTAAGCCGTTAGAAATAACATTTAAAAATGGAAGAATATTCCTGTGCAGAATATGCTGATATGCACCTAATTTATGGGGAAGCATTATGCAACTCCGTGGAGGCAAGAAGACTTTATGAGGAAAGGTTTCCGGGTCGACATTTGCCGAGTCCAAAAACTTTTGAAAGAGTTGATCGTAGTTTAAGAGAAACAGGTAAAAAAAAATAGTGAAAAACGTTAGTGAAACTAATTTCTTCCGAATCCTTTATTTAGGAAGCTTTTTGCCACGCCGTGGTGGAGCAGGAGCCCCGAGGAGAGTACGAGACCCTCATGTAGAGGAACAAATATTGGAAGACGTTGCTAATAATCCTTCAAATAGCATAAGGAAGCTTGCGGCGCAAAACAATGTTACAAAATGGGCTGTACATGAAACTCTGAAAGAACAATTGCTTTACCCGTACCACATCCAAAAAGTACATGCTATGTCTCCAGATGATTATCCAAAAAGACTTCAATACGCCAATTGGTTTTTACAGCATCATATTCGGAATCATAATTTTGGTACATCTATTTTGTTCACCGATGAAGCAGGTTTTACAAGAGACGGCATAATTAATTCGCATAATCTACATGTCTGGGATGAAGAAAACCCTCACGCTTTAGTTCAAACTCGCTACCAACAAAGGTTTATGGTGAATGTGTGGGCTGGCATTATCGGGAATCATTTGATTGGTCCATTTATTCTGGAGCAAAGACTTAATGGTGCTCTTTATTTGCAATTTTTAGAGGAAAATCTAAATATTTTGTTAGAAGAAGTGCCCCTTCAAATAAGAACTGAAATGTGGTACATGCATGACGGTGCACCACCCCACTTTGATCGTTTAGTACGTCAACATCTGACGAATGTTTTTGGTGATCGATGGATAGGTCGAGGCGGACCTGTATTATGGCCACCTAGGTCGCCCGACCTAAACCCATTAGACTTTTTTCTGTGGGGTCATTTAAAAAATAACGTTTATTCAACACCCGTAAATAGTAGAGAGGAACTTCTGCTGAGGCTAACACAGAACTGTGACCATCTCCGCAATAATCACGGAATATTATTTCAAGTGCACCGGGAAAACATTCGTAGGATTAGAAAGTGCATTGAAGTACGGGGTGCTCATTTTGAACATCTACCGAAGTAACATTTAGGTACCTTTGTTCATTGTTGAATGTTCTTTGTTGCATGTCTTGTAAGTAAGTTATTTTTCAAATGTTATTTTTAATTGGTCACTACTTGCTCATAAAGTATAGCCAACCCGTTCAAAGATTTCTGGACTTGATAAAGTTAAAGAAATTAAATGCATGAAATAATATGTAAAAAAAATAAATTTTAATTGTTGTTTTTGTTACCAATTTTTTTCAAAACCGATTTATCTCGCAAACCGTTCATTTTTTCGAAATAAATAAAGAGTACCATTTTTAAAGAAAAACCTTCAGAGTATCTAATAATAATATTTTCAGTTTGATAAAATTACTTCTGTCAAAATTTTGAGAAAAATTGTGATAGGGCCAGTCCGTTTCTGGACACCTGATAATAGCAAAAAGTTGATTTTAGCATCAAATCGTAGAGCTCCATGTGTAATACAACGTACGAAAATTTTATTAAAATATACAGGGTGGTTTCAAAGTTATAACCCTAAACGTTAATTTCTAGGTACCCCTTTGACCCCCCATAACTCCGTTAGGGGGCACATTAGGAAAAAAAATTATAGGAAGGACTAGTTTTATTTTGACCTCCCCTATACACTCCCGAGAGATTAGGAGGTACTTACCGGACACCCTGTATTACACATATTTTAAATCTAAAATGCCAATAAAATTGCACAACTTGCCAAAGTTTGCATAAAAATATCTTGAAATCCGCGAAGGAACAGGATATATTTACTTTTCGGTGTAAGGTAACCGGTTTTACATATTAATAGTTTTCTATGATCTGCAACATACAACAAATATAAACTTTCATGGGAGAAAAAGTAACTGTAATATTTAATATTTATTGTTGATT
Source organism: Anoplophora glabripennis (assembly GCF_000390285.2). Classification (NCBI taxonomy): domain Eukaryota; kingdom Metazoa; phylum Arthropoda; class Insecta; order Coleoptera; family Cerambycidae; genus Anoplophora; species Anoplophora glabripennis. The sequence goes on along the minus strand of NW_019416616.1, from coordinate 335,315 downwards.
TTATTATTTATTGTCATTAATTTCTAGTTACTCTTTTAATGTCACAGTTAATGCAAATGAGATATATTAATAAACCTTTCATATCCACATACCGTAGACTTAGTCGTATTTTTCCAGGACATATATTTTTTCTAAAATTCTTAGAAGCTTGTCAATCCTGTTATTTTTCAAAATTAGCTGTACAACGTAACATATTTACTCGTGAAATTTTAAGGAAAGAAAATTTTCCCACTAAATATCTATTCATAGAAAAACGCGAAGGTTCTATGTACTTAATAAAAATACGTAACTGAACGAGATTTGCATTGTCATTTTTCAAAAATAGAAATGATCCGTTTTACCATGAAATTAATCTAGAAAGTAACTTGGAATAATTATTTTACTCGAGAAGTGCGTTTGAGTGAAACAAATTTTGTGATGTAGAAGGACAATTAATATGAAATTAATTGATGAAATTTGAAGATAGCTTATCATTTGGGAAGGTCCGTTATTTTGTATAAGGGGTATTCCATTCAATGAGGTCGTGACCTTACAATGAAAAAAGGATTTATTTGGACTAAATAAATATCGTTTGCCATGAACTAATCCAAGTTTTGGATATTGCCTAGCATATATAGCGTGAAAAGTAACTAATAATAAGTTCATAGTTTTCTAATAAATCTTATTTGAATGTTAATTTATTTTTACTGTAATATCACTTTTCGTCTCTTTATTATTAATCTATATATTTTAAGATGTAGACGACATAAAATTATTAGAAATATATCTTAGCTTAATGTGAACTAACAGTTTTTCAATGAATATAGGTTATTTTTATATTAATAAATCAGAGGATCGTATTTCTTTCTTCATTAGTCTCGACATTTTGTACTTTCTCATACTTAATTAAACTGATAATTAAGATATCTTATTTAGCTATAAGTTTATAATTAAATTTGAAATGGTACATAGTGCTGAGAAGCACATACGAGTACGATGCTTTTATTCGAACATTTCATTTTTGCTAAAAATTGATTTTAAGACTGTATTTTTAGAATTTATTATTTACTTATTATGTACATGCTCAAAACTACTTGTCATAGTTGTTGACAGTTTAATGAGTAATTAAAAATAAATGGCGGATTATTAAATTGGGTTTTATTATAAATTTATGAAACTACAACAGTAACACTACACCCTTATCTACAACTGACTTTTTGACGATTATTACTTGTTTGGCCCTAACCTCCACAGTTTCCGCATCCATTTTAATTAGGAGCAAACGGAACACAGCACTCTGTAACTATATACACAGGTTATATTATGAATATGATCTAACAATAACAAGAAATACTATCTATTCACTAGCTGGTCCATACTGGCCGACTGAACTATACATTACACTATAGGGACCTTGCACACATAGTCGCCATGATGGTAAAGATACGACTGTCAGGAAAGAACACAACTTGGTCACGTGATTGGAGTGATTTTTAAACAATATTTTTTACTATTGAACTAATACTAGTTTTAAACTATATAAAAATTTAACTTTTATATCCAGCTGGTTCACATTAAAAAAATTATATATTCAAAATAATTTTCCTTTAAAATTTAATTGTAAAGTTTGATAGGCCAATATAAAATAAAATTTGTTAAATAAAAATAAATATAAATTTGCATTAAAAATTTATTTTTTTAATTCGCCTAACAAATATTCTTAAATCATAAATGGTTATATTAAATCAAATTTGTTAATTATATACAAACCTGTTGCAAACTGTTTCTTTTTTTAATTCAAACAAATCAAATGTCTTGTATTCAATGTAACATAAATGTAAACTGACTGCATCCAAAACAATCGATTGCTTTAATAGAAAATAATTGTTTTTTCAGTGTACCATTTTTAATTTTCCCGATTTTTTGGTATTACCTATTTAGTACCCATTTAGAGTAACTTTCATGATTTTTTCCAATTTTTATTTCGAAGCCTAAAGAAGTTATGAGTATTTGAATATTTTGGATAAAAATTTTTCAAATACCTGTAACTTGTCAAACAAATGATGATATCATAAACATTTTTTTCATTTTGTTCGTTTTAGGATGTAGTTTAATAAAAAAAATAAATAACACATTTCTAGTTTTTTAAGTTTTCTTAATTTTTAATCCAAAAAAATATTTTTTGAAAAAAAAATCGTCTTTCAATATGCAAATTCTGAGATATGTCGTAGTGGTATCTTTTTATGTTCAATTTTTTTCTCGAAACAAAATATGTTTTTGTATTTTAATTTTTTATAGGTAAAAAGTCAAATTTAATGGTCATAATTTCTTGAGAGGTTGGAATAAAAATTTGAAAAAGTTCATGGAAGTTCCTCTAAATGGGCCCTAAATACATAATACCAAAATTCAGGAAAATTAAAAATGGTCGGGTCACGACCTCAGTGATTTAACATGGAATGCCCCATAAGTAAAAGTGTCCTTAAGGCATTCACACAATGATTTAAAAAACTCTATGTTGAAAAGTACTATGCAGGTAAATAAAAAAATTGAAGATATCACAATATCAAAAACTAATTATCTGTCTAGAATGGCAAAATTATCATATGAACCAAAAAAATCAAAAGTTCTGAGCATGGAAAGCGTCACAGAGTTGTTGAAAGAGGCTTCCGATGATAATTTTTATCAATGAAGATAGTACTAATTTTTGGGTTAAATGGCACAGGTAAGAGAGCAGAATGATGTAATTAACATTAGAAGATATAGAGGTAATAGGAATGCTTTGGTTATAAAAAACCAAAGTAAACGTGGACTTACCTTAGCATACGAGAAATACCAGGGCTCTATGTCTCTCCATCACTCTCTCTCTGTCTCCTTTGTATCTACCTCTATCTCTCTTTCTCTCAGTTCGTGCATAACAAAAACAATTTCCACTTACGTTGTAAATCTCTTCTTATTTCATTGAAGTAAACTTAAGGTTTTTTTTCACGATTGAATATTGATAAATATGCCTGACTTGAAATTACTATTTCCATCTTATTTAGTTTTATATCTAGGGTTCTCTAACCAGAACAAGTCATCGGTGGAGAATGTATGACCTCAGTTTGTCACCCTTTTCGTGTTTTTTGTTTTAAACACAAGCAGCTTACACTGATGTCGTATTAAAATCCATCAATGGGAAATTTCAAAATGCAACTCCTGACGAAGACTTGACAACAAATAAAAGTTTAAATATGTTATTATTCTTGTAAAAACGAAATATTAACTCATACTATGTATATTATGATGCCGGTCGTCCTTTGAATGCGTTTTCGTTCGAATTATTCAGAAATCGGACTGATAATTTTTTCAGATTTCGCCCTTGTGGTATCGTTCACTGGACAAGTTTTTGCTTTGCAGAAGTCAGTCGTACATACTGATTTATTGTTAATAATATGGATGATTACCGTTTGGAAGATAGTTATCTTTCTGACGAATCCAATTCGGACGAAAACGCATCTAAACGACGACCGGCCTGAGTATACCACATACGATTTCAGTTGCGATAAAACCTTCGTTTTTGTTTTAAGTACACTAAAAGAGATATCTGTCTCCCTCGGATGGCGAAACGGCTATCAGCATGCGTTCCAGTAGATTTAAATTTCGATGATGTACCTACCATAAATATTAACAACTAAGATGGAAGTCAATAAAACACAAAAGATTTTTCCTTTGTTACCACCAATACATGGTACAGCTACTTGGCATCAACACTTTTACAAAATTTCCGCAAACGACTACAAATTACAGTGGCCATTGCTTGAAGGGATTTTTTTGCTGATAGCGGGAATAAAATCAAATTCTTAAAAGGAATGAGAAATGCCAATCAAGAGGTGTGGCAAAGCAATATGTTGAGAAAAGATTAATAAGATCAACAATTTCAAAGAAGAACAAAATTTAAATAGTTTTCTGTTTGTTTTTTAATTAAACTTATTATTAGAATATTATTAAACTGTGTTTTAATGGCAGCGACATTTACTATGCAGGAAAGTAACATTAGTAGTAATTTAGTGATAGAATTGTGCATTAACGCTTTGGACCGATGGAACGAACTCTTTGTAGACAATGTCCTTGGAGTCGTAAAAGCAAATCAACATTATATTCACTTTTAACCTCTCCAAATGAAATGTTTTGGGTTTTGGCTCGTCTAGCACCGTCCGGTCCACTCGGCACTTTGGCGCTTGGTTTCTGGATCATATTGAAAACACCACGTTTTATCACCAGTCACAATGTCGTAAAGGAAGTTTTTGTCTTTTTGACCTCCTTGACAATGGCCTTCGGATGTTGAATTCTGAGCAATTTTTGATCATCAGTCAACTTGTGCGGAACAAACAGTACACACACTTTTCAGTATCCCAAATGTTCGACCAAAATCGATAAATTGATGGTTTTGAGATGCTCATTTCAATTCCATGAATTTCAATTAACATTCAAGCACGGTTTTGATGGAATCACAGATTTCGGTTGGCCAACACGTTGCTCATCAATTATGTCCTCACGACAATTAAATCACGTATATATCACTCGTGAACTCTATTGCTAGGGGATAAACAATCATCACCATAAACTTGGTTCATCAATTGAAACTTTTCGGCAAAAGTTTTACCTAGTTTAAAACAAAACTTAATGTTAGTTCTTTGTTCGATCCTCATTTTTGTACCATGTCACTTCAGATGCAAAAAATCCGCTTCTATTCGTCCAAATGTCATGAAATTTTGACAGTACGTCATTGAATAGATGGCCTCACTAGGAATACCTATTTTTGAAAAGTTCTGTGTACTTTGAAATACACCATATATATTTTCAATTGGATTCCAAGGTATCTCTGAAGGCAAGTATATTAGTTCTATTGAATTTCATGATTACCGAACTATGAAGCAAACTTATATTTCTTAAATGAAAATCATAGATCTAAAAAGATTATGATAAGAATCAAGTTGTCGAGAAACACACTGTTGCAATTCAACACACGTTGTAAAATATAGAAGTAATCATAATAGTTATTGTATTATAATGAATCGGGGATTTCTAAAAACTGCATTCATTATGTGTGCTGTTGCTGTAGGTGGCCATGGAAAACAGAATTTACCTGACTCATTATTAGTTTCATTCTAGTAAAGTACTGTAATAATAACTAATAACCTTGTACATTTTATTACGATTTTGATCTTTATCGGTAATCACGATGAACCATAAATTTATATATTAATAATAAATCGCAAATACTTATTGTTTCACACTGCGTTTACACAACCTTTATGCTATGCTCTGCAGCATTTGCATATTATGTCACGATGGAAACGGTCTTAGGAACGTTATGTACCTAATTAATATATACGCGTCATAGTCATTCTCATAAAATTATAATGGATTTTTAATAGTAGTAGTATTGCATAGATTTTCAAGTTTATTGAATTTCATTACTATTTAGTAAGAATTTAATGACGATTCTTAATTCAACTTTAACAATAAATCATTCTACAAATATGAAGAATGTTTTAGTTTAGATAAATTTAACGTTGTTGGTTTATACAGTAACACATATGGTGTATATTTTGAATCAGACATCAAAATTTTATTTGAATAGAAAAAATTATGTATTTACTACTTAATCCTCAAATTTAGCAGGAATTTATTGCTATTATGATTCAGTCATAACTATTAAACTGAATCTCTGAAATTATACTACAAATAAAGAATGGCGTTAATATAATCTTTTCAGAACCTAATTTCCTATTTATTTAAAAAACGTTACTTTGTCGTATTCTATGTAAAAGTAAATAAAATAGACATAGAAAAAACAACGGTTGATTATATAAAAAAGGTATTATTAGAAAATCTATCTATTTACTTCTATTAGATAGAATAAAACAATTAAAATCAAGCTAACCTAAAATAGATCATTGCTTATGATTATACCTACACGTTTCGTCATCTAAACTACAAACACGTAGCGACAGGCACAGACACGACAAACATTATTCCATCGAACGTCTGGCCAGTGTGTACGCTTGCTTACTTTTGAATTACTTTAAATAATACTTATCTAGTCGTTGTCTGTACGTGAGTGTCGTTGGGTGCCTGATAATGTGAATCATCCTTAACTACTTACATTCTACTGCGGAGATATGGCAAGCACAAGCTTTATCTTTAGCTAGAAAGAGAGGTCATGAATTATGGGTTATTACTAGTTCTTCAACGGAATATTTATTGTTCTTACAATAGTCGATAGAAAGTAAAATATTTCTGTATCGCAATTCTATAACCAGAGCAGAAGTTTCTGGCGAGTGTGTCTACATGACACAAATTTAAGCGTAATCGTTCTCTGTCGATATTTTGAAGTCGTCCTTAATTAAATAAGTCCCATGGGTTTCGCACAATAGATCCAAAGAACCTGAAATGTCAAATACAGTTTTTTCTGAGTTTGTGAAACGAACTCCAGTGTTTACCACATATATGCAATGCATATCACCCATTTGTGATATGCCAATATTTTGTGAAAATGTACGATAATAAATATTTGTTGCCAAAATAAATTGTTATGTTTTGCTGTCAGACCTAGATCATTTATCTCCATTAAATCCGCTCAGGACTTTCTATGTCTGTGGCGAAGATACAGTCTTAAAAAATCAGTGGAAAAAAAAGGATTTACTTAAATTTATTTACTTAAAAGGATTCGGTATAGACTCACAAACATTGAAAAAACTAGCTGAAGCGCAAAAAGTGCTCATAATTCCTAGCATCTAAAAATTTCAGTAGGAAACGGCTTAGTTGACAGTTTTTCTACCAAGTCAGTGCTATTTCGATCAAGAGTTATTAGGCTAAGCAAACCAATATGTGGACCAAATATTTAAGCAGAACAACCAGCCAAAATGGAAAAAGCTCTCATCTTCAAATATTGGTAGTAGACCGATTCTCTCTATAGAATAGCAAGACGTTAGAGTTCCGGCAATGCTTGCTGGTTACGACAATTTAGGCGCACATGGCGACGCTAAATAGAGGTATGGGAAATATAAATACACGACAAAATTGTCCTTTTCTATTGTTCTGAGAAAAATACGAAGACATATACCTAAGCAATTCTTCTATTGTTTTCTTTATTTGTTATGAAACTCTAAATGTGCTTTTCGTTTATTACTTTCATTTCTACTTATTGTTAGATTGTAATATTTTTTTTCAAATTTATTTCATCTATTTATATGTAAAAATAGTATTTGTTTCTTTTGAAGAGATATTTAGGCATTTTCAATTAATGCTAAAGAACATTCTCCAAATGATTAGAAATAATAATGTGCTTTATGTTTTGCTTAGGTAATTCAATAAAACAATAATTTGGTTTATTTTGAAACAAGTAGATATTATGACATCTGTCTCACCATCAAACGGTTAATACAATACGTTTAATATGAGAAAAAAATTGCATTGTATTGCGTAGCAATAGGGAATATAGACGTCACGTAAATAGAGAAAAAAGTTGTCGGTCTTTTATCAAAGGAAAATCTTGTCATCATTTTTAGGAGGCGTAAGATGAACCTTTTCAACTTTAAATTGAAATTGAATGTTAAATCTGAAATACCGCTGCATACGCACTGTGTTCTGGTAGTAGCTGTAGTCGCCCAGGTGCATCGAGTGTACGTAGTGGTCTGTTATACGTCAAATATTAACCTGGCGAGCTTGATCGTAAAACAGAGAGCGCCTCCAAAAAACAAGTAAACAACAGTGGCGCGTACAGAGGTAAAATGTAGTACATATGTGGAAATTAAAAAACAAATTGAATTTATAATAAATTACATTTAAAATAAATAGTTTATGAGAATAAAGGAATTTTTGTAGGAACAAGGTGAACTGATCCCTTCGTCCCTTCATAATGTATAAACAAATTATTCAATTCCTAAAACCCTTAAAAGCGTATGGCACTGGATCCCTTGACAGGCAATGATTTATTACCTGGCATCGAATATAGTAGCCCACAAAATAAAAATAAGCTGATACTAATACTGGTCAATGTTCAGCTAAATGACTTGTATTCAGACATAACTGGAGGCACAATTATAATGAAATGTTTTCATTTAAACGATCATTACCGCAAATAATATGACCTTTTTTCTTCTATTTGGTTGTTCCGTTAATGGGAAACTATAATGAAAATATTAGAGTGAAGTCACCGATATATTTCCAGGCATATACTAAATTGAAAATGAGATAGTGACACATGCAGAACGTACTCTCTGCAGGACATGCATACGTATACGCTGTGTCAAAAGTAGATGCTATAATAAGGCATGGTGATAAGAATAAGTGATTAACAATAGCAATGGATTAAACATTTTTTCCCTTGATAAATGAGAGTGAATGATGGGCAGATTTCCTTTTAAATGCAATAATCGTTACAAATCTAAGACGAAATAACAGCGCCCAATAATACTAAATACAAGTCAGTTATTTAAAACAAAAACAAAAATAGAGGCACTGGTAACAGATAAGTTTGTCAAAGCTTTCAGATGACAGAAGCGCTTACTTCCTGAAATGAATTAAATGAATTTTATGAAAATATATTTTCCTTGGCGTGGGATCAGTTCCACGAGAATACCCCTAAAATATTTAAGTGCCAGTACAAGCTTCTTAACAAAGAAAATTAACGTCACCAACAGGACAGAGGAACAACTCTTAAAATTTTTAAAAGATTTACATCGTTAAAGAAATATATATTTAACCTTGAAGTGTGGGAACGGTGCTAATAGTTCACCCAAAAATATTAAAATATGGGTCTAGGCCAAGCATAGAGAATTATTGTCATCAATCCCAGATCGAAACAACAATCCCTTGGATTAACGGAAATTAATGGATAATTTGTTTCTTCTTTAAAAGGTCGAGTTTTTTTATTTTCTGTCTTTATTAGGCGAATACGTGGTTAAAATTAATAACATTATGACTGAATCATCCTGTATTTATATTATTAAAACCGGCATCAAAACTGTTTTCTAAACTGAAATAGCAAAACCTCTGATTTAATGCGATATTCATCTATTCACATTTTCTTGAATGTTTTTGTATTATTTTCTAATTCCCACAAATTAGTGTCCTTATATTACCCGTGCCGCTTATGACAGTATCACAGGACGTTAATACCTGCATAGCATTCATTACATTATGCTGTTAATTAATCCCCTTTAATTCCACCTTAATAGAACTTTCTTGCCTGCGAATTTAATTGATATGTCGCTTTCATCTGCCGTGAGACGGCTGCATAAAGATGACCTCAAGAAACTAACGTCGGGCGTTTATTATTTCTATAATTTATAAACTTCTCAAGCGAATTCTTGGCATTAATAAATTTAATTACTCGGTGGAGATTGCATTAACGGTATAGTGTAAGCCGACAACCCTAAAAAATGTCATAAATGAAATACCAAAACGATTTTTATTTGCTATAGCGTAGTAATTAATATAACGTAAACCAATTCCGATTTATAATAATAATGATATTTATTATTGCTATCGTTATTATTATCGTTATCAAAAACAGAACTAATTGTAGAGAAAAATTAGAAATCATCAGCAAAATTATCGAGAATGCTTAAACTAACAATTTATGTCCTTAATGAATATGTTAAAAAGAAATGGACGCAAATGAGAACATTGTGGAACTCCTGAGGATATTAATGTTTTATAAGAATGGAATTATAATGTTATACTGGGTTTCTGATAAGTAAATGACATTGTCGGGAGTGTAGTTTGTCATAAAAAAAATTCAGATACAGAGCCCCAGCTATTTATCTTTTCGGTTCTAATTTTTGAACCGACTTGTATAATTTAATGAAATTTTAATATTTTATGTAGGCCATAAAGGCTCATAAAGCCATACTACATAGGTGTTTTACACTGTCAAGGAAGTCAGGTCCGGACTTGCTACCACACCTGTTGGGCCAAAATTTTGACAGGTGTCATTTTGTAGAGTTGAAAACTGAATTTTTAAATAGTTTGGTTATTCCTCTTTAAAAAAGGTACTCTACATTTGTTTCTATAAAATTAGCCGTTTTCGAAAAAATCAGTTTTTGTATAACACGTCATCGTCATTGAAATAATAAATTAGAATTCTGCAATAAAACACTAGTCGTTTTTATATTGTTATTGGCAACACTTGTAAAAATCGTCTGATTGATTGACTACACAGGACTAAATAATGGAGCATTATTCCTATAGCGAATATGCTGACATGCATCTAATTTATGGACAACCACTCGGTAATTGTGTTGAAGCAAGAAGAATTTATTCTGATACATTTCCAAATCAACGTTTACCGCACCCAACAATTTTTGAAAGCGTTGATTGTAGCTTACGAGAAAGAGGTCTAATCCATTTTAAGAAGTTTTTTGGTGCATCGTGGTAGAGAAGAGCCTCCAAGAAGATCAAGGAGGAAATTCTGGATGAGATTGCTGAAAATACCTCCAATATTGTAAGAAAGTTGTCGGTCCAAGTTCATGCGACAAAGTGGGCAGTTCATGAGACCCTTCTAGAACAACTGTTACATCCTTATCACGTCCAAAAGGTAAGTACCTACATGTCATGTCTCCCGCTGATTATCCTGCAAGAGCCAATTACGCAAATTGGTTTTTGCAACGATTTAGGCAAAATACAAATTTTATTAGTATTGTTTTGTTCACGGACGAAGCCAATTTCAACCGAGACGGGGTAATAAATTGCCATAATTTGCATGTCTGACATGAAGAAAATCCCCATGCAATAATACCAAAGCACCAACAAAGCAACAAAGGCTCATGATTAACATATGGGGATTTTTGGGAATCATCTCATTGAACCTTTTTTGAAGACATTAAGTGGTGCAATGTATTTGCAATTCTTGCAACAAAGCCTAAATGAGAGAAATTAGAAGTCAGATGGTTTATGCATGATGCGCATCGCCCCATTTTAGCAATTTAATTCGTCAGCAGTTGGTTATCAATAGATAGGTCGAGGTGAGACTATTTTATGGCCACCGAAATCGCCCGTCATGACTCCATTGGATTTCTTTTTATGGGGAACTTTAAAGAGGCTTGTGTATTCAATGCCAGCTCACCAGGAAAAACCTGATGGAAAAAATAACACAATTGCAACGAAATTTGAGACAATTTTGGAATATTATTTCTAGTACAACGAGAAAACATCTGTTGGATAAGAAAATGTATAAAGCCGACCATTTCGAAAATCTGCTGAAGTAAACAAGAAGAAGCGCGCGCCATTATTCTATGGCTAGAAATTGGCCTCAATGATTTGGGATCGAGGGGGATTATCCCTCTTTATCCTGCCTCATCTCGTGTAGGCCTGGACAGCCTTCGTAGGTGGGCCCCATCCGTCGTCTACCCCGACCGCAAATGCGGCCGGTGTAGGCGCTTTGTGGGACCTCCTTTTGTCCTGGCTGGGCCCCGCCGGCTAGGGCCCTTTCTTCTGGCGCTCTTCTTGCTTCGCCGGCTCGTCTGTGTAAACCCCGGGGGTAGTGTCATGTTTATGTGTGGTATGGTTGGGTAGGGTAGTGCGGCTATGCAGCCTGGGATGCGCTTTGCTAAGGTGGCCCTTAGGCTAGCGCGGGAGGGGAGGGGTAAGGAGGGTATGGGGGGTGTGTATGTGTGTGTGTGTGTCGTTGTCTTCGTTTCTTGATCCTGGCTGTCTCTGAAACAGAAAAGGTTAGCGGGCAAGGGGGGAAGAAGAAGCAAAGCTTTCGAATTTTTAACAGCCTTGCGTTTAAGTGATTTGGAAATGTATCAGAATAAATTCTTCTTGCCTCAACACAATTGCTGAGTGCTTGTTCGTAAGTTAGATGCATGTAAGCATTAATGAGATGTAATAATAATAATGCCAAATTTTATTATTTTAATACGAATTATTAGTTGTGATGTTATTCGATTATTATTGTGTTTAAATCTTAATAAACTTTATAAATAAATTAATGTTTAAACGTGTTATACAAAAAATGAATTTTTTCGAAAACGGTTGATTTTATCAAAACAACCTTTTTTAATGAGAAAAGTATTCCAAAGTATTTAAAAATTCAGTTTTCAGCTCTATAAAGTGACTCCTGTCAAAATTTTCCAACGAGTGTGGTTCCAAGTCCGTTCCTGACTTCCCTGACTTCCCTGACAGTGTAAAACATCTACTGTAGTATGGTTTTATGAGCCTTTATGGCTTACATAAATATTAAAATTTTATTAAATTACACAAGTCGATTCGAAAGTTAGAACCGAAAAGGTAAATTACTAAGTACTCCTTTGGGGCTTTGTATCTCCGTGAAGGGGCACTTTAGGAATTTTGTTTTTATGACAAACTAGGGTTATTTTGACGTCCCCTATATACTCCCGAGAGTATACCATATACTTATCAGACACTCTGTATAAATATATTCACTAAGGGCCAAATTATTAAAGCAAGTTTATCTTACTGTTAACTAACTGGAAGATTATAATGTGTTGGTGTCAGTACGTTTTAATTGCAACAAATCACATTCTAAGCTTATAGTTACTTAATTATAAGTTAAACTTACTTTAATAATTTGGCCCTTAAAGATCTAAAAAAAACCTAGCTATCGGCTTGTGAATAAGTAACTTATGGTTAACCTTGTCAAAAGTCTTGGAGAAGTCATTGTAAATAGCAGACAAGAAACTTGTATAATGCCATAAATTGAGCTTATTGTTAGCAGGCCTGCCTTTGATGAAACATATCAGGGGCCTGATTCTTGAGTTGATAGAACAAATTCCTATGAAAGAATGAACTTTGTTTGCCATCTCAGTAGTTCAATATGTAGCAAGGAAGCTTTTGAGTTAAATATATTATTTTTTGGAAAATATTAGGAAAAGAACATAAATTGTTTATACACTTGGGTTAGGTTGCGGAAATATTGACATCGGTAGTTCCGATTGAGCCAAAATTATCATTAAACTAAGACTAATGTAGGTTGAAATCATCTGCTGTGCAAAACTTAATATTACTAAAACTTGCAGACAAGTTTTCAGTTTTGATGCAGAAAGAACTATAGTCTTCAACCGATGATTTAGGAAGGAAGTGTACTGCACCAACCACAAGACGATCTCTAGATCCATTGGAAATAAACACCAAAATTTTACTGGAGATTATTGCTCCAATGGCAATTAATACACCATCCCTTAGAAGGCTGTGCGTTATAAAGATTGTCAATTACTTGCTGCTACTTTTTGAAGTACCCTCGTATTTAGTAACATCGCTCTAAAATAACGTTAAACTGCATTTTAGTTAATCCTTGAAAGCATCCATGCTCTTTTGTTATATCTCTAAAAATAATTTGAATAATCTCGCTGTTGTATTTATAAACTTTCATGAATATTATTCTCATTAATCACGAATACCTATGAGCAACAGTAAAAAAATTAATAATGATTCACGGCAGTTTTAAGAATTTTAAGATAAAAGAGAGAGTTTAGTGTGTGTGATTCATAATATAATAATGAATAATCCCATACCAATCATAATATGCTGCATTTATAGCTGGAAGTTTTATGAATTATGCATTCCACAAAAATAGAAACGAAATTCGGTGAAAGCAAATATTTGTCAAGGTTTATGATTATGATTATTCGTTGTAAATAAAAAATTATTTAGATACAGTATACCTATTTTTTATTATACCAGGTGGACGAACATCGTGGAATTATAAAACATAAAAATTATGTACATATTTTTTTTGTATTAATTCTTGAACTTTTATTTTATTTTAAAGGCGTAAGCTAATTTAATTTAATAATTCCACTAAACTCTTGTTAATTGAAGACTGCTTTTTAAACTAAATATTTATATGTACATAATATAACTATTATACAGTTACAGTACGATTATAGTGATGTGAGGTGTGATGAGTCTCTGTAATAGAACGAAAAGAAACAATGGCATTGTAAATGTCACTACAATGTACTTCAGATATGCGTAAATTATAATATTATTTAGTTAATGTGACGTGTCTCCAAAAACTTTAAAATGATATGCGAATAATGAGTGATAATAATGATTCATTAATGAAATTTATTGAGCATAAGGCTTTATTTCTTTCCAAGTGTTACTTTAGTACCATGAATTATTGTGCTGTGTCATATATTGAGCAAATTAACACCATAAATAGACAAAATAACATAATTTTGTCCATATTCAACTTAATGTGGGTGAAATTACACACGATGTTTGATAAGAACGTCCAATGGTAAAAGTTACAAAAACTTTAAAGAATGTAAACATTGAAGATTCTATCAAGTTAGTGATACTGTAGACATCAGTCAAGCGAAGACGATGAAGTACTCCCGAAGTAAACAGAACAGAACAGAATTATACGAGGAACATATGCCTAGCTATTAGTCCAACCAAATTACACTTGGAGAAAAAAATTTGTTATCTGGACTTTTATAAGTGGAAATAGTAAAAGATTATAATAATACCCAAAATAAAATAAATGCGTGAGCAGGGGCGGCGGAGGGTTGATTTGGGGGGTTGAAAGTTATGAAAAATTGTACCATTGGGATTTCTGGCGAAGTTGACGTCAAACAAAAATGTATCTAATACAAAAAGTTGTACATCATGCAAACATCTACAACTTTTGTAGAGGTCACTTTTTAACATAACCTCAAAATTTCCGAGAAAAATGCGATAAACAGGTTTTTTTCTGGTTTTTCGATTTTTATTTCTCATTTGCGCGAAAATTATTTAATTTTGACGAAACTATACCTTTCTCTGTCTTAAATAACCTCAATTTTTGTTAGATAAAAAAATTAAGAAGTTTCTGAGATATTCATTTTTTCGGCCTGAAACACTTTTTTTTTCAAATAAAAATTCTACTTAAAAAAATCATAGTTGAGTTCTGCCGGTAATCATTTGTTTCGTTTTGACATATACTTTTTGATGAAATTAAAAAATCTGTAATAACATTTGTGACGAACTTTCAGTGTGAGACCCGGATGTCCCACAAAAAGTCGCCGTCCGGGTAACAACAGTGGAGAAAGATACTCCAGGGGTCTTGATTAGAAATGAAACCACTTTTCCCAAAAGATATTCTCCAGTTTATTTTAAACAAACCAATAAATAAATAAATAAATTCCCACTGACAATTCGGTGGCGGTGGGGTACTAACATTCGGTGAAACGGAGTAGGCANTTTCACTCTATCCAATGGCGTCAACATTTTTGCAATCCGACGTTTCGTCTTCGACGGGCCATCATCAGATTAATTTTTTTAAATATATCGCTGCTATTTTTATGACAAAATCTAGTCATCTTTAATTCTGTATTAAATGATATTACTATTGTAATACCAGCATTACAGACTAAAACATTCGCGCGCTTCAACACCTTCTTGAAGACGATCGACGAGAGTATCCGAAATTGCAAAATCCGATATGTTCTGCAATAAGTTATGAGAGCTATGAAGCGATCATCGCAAACAGTACCGTAAAGTGTGTTCCAGATGGGTCCCTCGCCTTCTGACCAGAAATCAGAAGTTGAGATGTTTGGAGGCCTGTCAGACGTGTACACCATCAAGATTTGCGAAAGGTGATGCATTTTTGAGTCGGATCGTCACCTGCGACGAAACATGGGTCCATCATTATACTCCCGAGTCGAAACAAGACCTGGAGTGGCGGAGGAAAGAGGAAAGAAGAAGCAGCCCCAATGAAAACCAAGATTCGACTGTCAGCTGGCAAGTTTTTTCAACGTTTTTTTTTTCGACCGGGGAGGCATTTTGCTCATTGATTTTTTGCATGAGCGACGCACAATCAATGCAGCTTACTACTGTAGGTGTTGAACGAGATGGGGGCTGCATATAGCCGCAAAAAACGAGACCAATCGATTCGAGAGGCTATCCTCCTACACGACAACGCCAGGCCCCATACTGCAGCTCCAAGGGTCTAAAAATTAGAAGAAATGCACTGAACTCAACTTGATCATCCTCCCTACAGCCCAGACTTATCACCCTACGATTTTCATTTGTTTGGGCCTTAAAGAAGCTCTAGGAGGGCAACGATTTGAAGATATCGAGGTCGTGGAGGGATTCGTGCGCATTTGGTTTCTGACGCAACCAATTTCATTCTACGATGCCGCGATGAAAAATCTTTTCGCTGTGAAAAATGTATTTCTAAATCCTTTATTTTTCAATAAATACTTAAAAAAATAAAATTCCATTCATACCTGATTTACTCTTGTATCCAAAAGAATGTGATACACTTAATCATTCAATCATTACATAATTCAAAACAAAACAAACTGTGTAAATTCAAATTTTCGTCTTTTTAGGAATCTTATTGCTTTATTCTGGTCGAGACCTATTACAAAAATTATTTTTGAAAACTTACAACGTTTTTGAGTTAGGCACCAATTTAGAAACTTATTTGCGTTCTACTCTATAAACATCCTACATGGTAAAACTAAATATTCTCTAACATATTTAAAACGTAATTAGTAGGTACTAAAATTTAAGGAATTCAAATTAGCGACGCTGAATTTTAATACACAACATTACTAAGTATAATAAAAAGAAGTTAACAAAACTAAATTTTTTCGGAATTAACCATTTTTGCAAATATTTCTAATAGAAGTAATTGAAAATATACATAAATCGTCTTCTTGTAGGAAACATCAATATAGAGTAAACACATGGGTGACCCTGACTGTGAAATTGCTTGCAACTAATGAGTGACTTGACTTATTAAGAGAGGTATTTAGAGAATATGTGAAAGCTAGTACCGTTTCGGGTAATTGATTAGTTTCAATCATTTTAGTAATGCTAATGAGTAGTAGGTACCGTAACATTTATCTCTGCACTATTTAGACTAGCTCATAAAATGTTAATGGTGAATATAATTTTTAAATGATATCGTAGATACTTATTGCATGAATTTAAGTAACTAAATAAGTACAGAAAAAGGTTATGCAAATCCAAACAATGTATACGTATGACACTTTTAACATCCTTTGAGTACATAGTTAAATTTCTGCTCCATAATTTATAAGGTACTTTTAAAATCTAGTTTCAATTCCAATAATTTTATAAAAATATAAATTTTTTGGCCTATTTACTTGTTTATTATATGTCAGGCAAGATATTATTGCTGAAATAAAACTGATCCAGAACTGACACAATAATCATTTACTAAGGTTTTATCAGACTTTTTCGCAACATAATGCTTCAACTTCATAATCAAGGTATTTCAGTAAGTTTAAGTACTTCAAATTTCACTCATGTTTCCAGTTCACGCCAAAAAGTAGATCGTAGCGAACGAAAAGCTCAGACAAAGCAGTGCACCGGTCGAAAATCAAGATTTTCACCGATCTTTCAAATTATGTCACCAGAATTGTTTACGGAGCTCAAAATTACTTCAGACATATCGGGTCGATGCAGATGCACCTGTAAAGCCCAATACTGTTGGCAGAGCATGGGCCGAAGGTCGTCACGGATCGTCAAGATAATCGCTGATGTTTGCAAAATCAGCCCAAAATTCACACAAACGGTTCAAAGCACCAAACATTCGCATCGGTGCGAAATAGCTCAAAACCGGGCCTTTCCGACGACGCTCTAACAACGACAGAAATCGCTTTAGTCCAAGAACATGCCATTTAACATTGCACCTAATCATCCTCAAATTATTAACAAGTACCCAGCAAGTGCCTGGCCACGCGTTGTATAACGCTTTCATTATCATTGCATTGTGTTCAATCAACTGCATGTAGCCAAGCAAATAATATACATAAATAATATCCGTTAAATTTTTTATATACGAGGTGTGTAAATTTAGTAGTGAGACTGATTTTAAATATTTTTATTGGAAGTCTCACTCAGAATAATTCCCTTGAGAAGCCACAGACGGTTATTCCACTGCCCATAGCAGTGCTGGAACTCAGCTACTGAAATAACCTTCAGCTGGTCGGGTACAGTCATTTGAATGTTCTCGAGTGATCCAAAATGGCGTCTCTTGTGATGATTTTTTAATCTGGAGAAGAGGAAAAAGAGGTGAATAAGGAGGCTGAGGAGCCACAGGAATGTTTTTACTGGTCTTTCAAGAACCTCTCGGTAAAAGTGTTGATTGACTGTCTGGCCTTGAGGCGCAAACTTTTTGTGGACGATTTCCTGGCTATCAAAGACGCAAATCAGCATGTTTTTGATTATTGACTTGCTGGTTCTTTCTTTTTTGGACTTTAGAGAGGATGAAGTGTACCATTCCATGCCCTAACGTTCCGTTTCCGGGACGTACTTAAACACCAAACTCTTCATCGTCAGTAATGACACGTTCTAAAAAATGTTTCGATTCGATTCCAAAAAGTTAAGGCATCTTTCTTTCCTGATGTCCTTTTGTTACTGCGAAGACTTTTGAAACCATTTTTGAACAGATCTTTCTCATTCCTAATCCAGTGGTCACAACCTGTTGAACGGTGATGTGACTAAAATTCAATTGTTCCCAGATCATTCTGACCGTTAACCGACAATCTGAACGTACAAGATCCCGGATTCTGTCGACATTTTCATCGGTCCTTGCAGTTGAAGATGTTCCGCTGGGTAGTTCATCTTCCATCGACACTCTTCCTTCTAAAAATGCTCTAAATCATCGAAAAACCTGGGCTCTTGACAAAACACTGTCTCCGTAGGCCTGTCTTCTATTTTTGTCTACAAACCAAGTTCAAAATTTGCTCTATATAGGCACCAAGTCTGTCGATAACGTTAAACTTTTACCGATGATCTAAAACTTTTCACACGTGTAGATAGCGTTGATGACTATATTCAGTTGTAGTATAATTTGAATAAAATGTATAATTTGTGTAAAAAAATTAAATTTGCTTTAAATTCGGAAAAGTAGTGTTATGTTGTACATGAGAATATTTTTTCAAGTGTATGTATATAATATGCTAAAGCAAGCTTTAGCACAATTTTTAAAAATTTCTTACTTTTAATACGCATGACTGTTATTTCAGAAACTAGTAAAATCTATGCATTTATTATCAGACTCATGATATTACCTCAGTCAGTAGGTACCATAAAAATATATGGTTATTATGCACATTCAAACTGGAATATGCCTTAATTAATTGGATGCCAGATTATAGTGTAATATAAATAATTTAGAATCTACTTGAAAGCTGAAATAGGTATCTACTTATTATTCTGAAATAAGTTTTCCTCATCAAAATCTTTTATATGAGATCTCGTTGCCTGGTTTGAGCAACAGAAGATATTGTGTATCTCAAATATCTTTATACATATATATAATATTAAATAACAATATCAATATTTCTTACCTAGAGAATATTTTACAGTTTTCCCCAGTTTATGTAATGTGCATTAATCACAATGTTATTTGTAATAATATTGATTTTTACTATTGCAGTGTTTTGAATACTATTAAATTGTACACCCTCACATCCTAGTAGTAGGGACCTGTTGTGAAACAGTGTAAATCCTGTTGGACAGTATACAGTGTGGTCACTTTTAAGGTGTACACTATTAGGATCTCCTGAGCTAGAAGATATACAGGGTTGGTTAAATTAAAAGAAAGACATTTCGGATTATGAAAAGAAATTAGATATAAGTTACACCGCTTCTGAAATATTCTGAAGAAACTGAAAACTTGGCTTTTCTTCTTTCTTCCCTATCTTTTTTTTTGTTGGAACTAGAGTAAAAAAACGGAACATTTACATAAGTATATGTGATTTATCTGTTAGAAGATCCATGCAGGCTTCCTAGATCCTTATGTTTTCATACCCAACTTTAAATTTTCTTAAGAACGCCATATTGGATGGACACTAAACGAAGCATTATTAAAAACGGAGCGCTACACGAAAGAACGCGTTGTCATTGTTGAGCAATATTTTAAAAATAATGTAGATTTGACAGCTACAATTCACAATTTTCGTAAATACTGGGTGTCCCGAAATTAATGCAACAAAATTTTGTCACATATTCTTAAGACAAGACAAGACCAAATTTTGTTGCATTAATTTAGGAACACCCATGGTCGGAATAGTGATTTTTTAACTTCATCAACTGTGAAGAAATTCAGAGAAAATATGATTAATAAGTAACCTTAAACAAGTCGTTCAACAGAAAACATTGAAGTAGTTCTTGAGAGTGTTGCTGAGAGTTCAAGAACATAATTCGGCACCGTGGTCAAAAATCGGACAATTCGATAATCTACATCGTATTCTCACGAAAGATTTGCATCTTCATGCTTGACTCAAGAACTGAAGCCATGCAGAGCGAAGACAGTTCGTCGAATGGATTTTGGAACAACTACAAGTGGAAGCTGATTTTTTTTAATAAAATCATCTTCAGTAATATTTCGTTTTTACTGGCTTCGTTAGTCAACAAATCTTTCGCATTTGGGGTTCAGAAAATCCACTAGTGATTCTTAGGAAACAGATGCATTCAGAACGTGTCACTGTTTGATGTGGATTTTGGGTGAAGGCATCATCGGACCATCCTACTTAGAAAATGTGACTGGTCAGTCAGTAACAGTTAATGATAATCCAGTTTTTTGTGTCTAGATTACAAGATATGGATGTAGACGTCATGAGGTTTCAACAAGATGCTGCAACATGCCATACAGCCCATTGTCCGCCTAGATCATGCAATTTAACGCCGTTGGACTTTTTTCTTTGGGGTTTTTTGAAGTCTAATGTTTATTCCAACAAGCCCACGACCACCCCACGCCTTGAAGGAGGAAATTGAGCACTCTATCAACGAAATGGAGCCTAATTTATGCAAAGTGGTCATGCAAAATTCCGACAAAAGGGTGGATATGTGCCAGCAAAGCCGTGGAGGCACTTTACCCAATATGATATTCCATACATAACCTTATACTGTATATTTTATAAACCAATAAAAAAATAATAATTTTTAATTAAAAACATGTTTTTTCTATCAAATATACTTGCGTTAATTTTGGGACATCCTTTACGAATCACGAAGCCTACTACTAATGAGGCAGAAGTGAAGAAACTACAAGATTTAGTTATTATATTTTAAATTAAATTCGTAATTTTAACAATACGTTTTGCTACATTTAAATATCTCTCCCCATTTTCGTGAAAACAGATTAAGAATTTTAAGTAGTTCAGAAATAAAGGCTACCAGTTGCTCGAAAATATTGCATTACCGGTATTAAGATCTTGTTCTTGGACACACGCTGACAAAAATTGCGTGAATTTTAATCGTAATCAATTATCCGAATAAGAAAAAACCACTCTGCAATTTCTAGTGAATATTTGGCGCATTAAAATTCCGATATGACTGATTTTCCAGGCCGACACTACTATTATGCAAATTATTTTCTTATCTACCTTACACATTTCGCGTCGTGGTGTAATTAACTTAGTAGGAAGTTTTTGTACACATTAATATGTCCCACTTAAACAAACCCGGCACTAATCATAATTCCTGACAGGTGGTAATGGACTTTAAAAAACTGTTAAAACTTCTGGCTTAACCAAAAGAGAGTGATGTCATTCTAAAATAATTTAAAACGTTATGAAAGCTAAATTATATTAAGTACGCGTAACTGTACTTTCTTCGGGTTCAGTAATTGGTTAAAACGGATTAATTCATTTTATAAACAATATAATTATGTTTCCAACGCCAACTGTTTTCTGTACTTCCTATGGACGTCGTGACTAGTTAACACAATTTTTTATAGGTTGAATGTTAAGTTAAATACAGACTACAAATTTTTAAACAAAAAAATAAAAAACAAATTTTCAATTCAATTTTTTGTTGTTAATTTATCATGTTGTAAATTGTAAATATAAATAATATCTTAGAAACAACCATTTATTATTTAGATTTTTTCTAATGTTTTAGTTTACATTTTGGCAAAATATATAAACCTATTTACGAAATGACATTATTTTGTAATATACAGGGTTGCAACTTATTAATTGTCCAATACAGGCATCATTCTTATTTTAAGAGATACAGAAATGGTTAAATGAGCAGAAATGTGCAGAATTTTATGCCGACCACGGATTCGTTTTTAAATTTAGAAATTTCCGAATGTTTCCGAGGATATTCGAATTCCGATTTTATGTTATTTTTTTAGTCATACTTCAGGCGTTTTTGCCATCAGTATTAATGTATTTCAAAAAATGTTTGTTTTTGTTGTGGACATCATATTGAATTTTTGTCTCGTTAGAAGAAATGGAAAATATATAAATAACCGAAATATTGAATATAATTGTAATTTTAATAAAAAAGTCAAGTAGCCATGTGAAATATTTGAATATTTTCTATAAATTAATTTAATATTTCTTAATTTTAATACTTTTTAACACTTTTGCAAAAACTCAACATCTCAAGATAGGATATTTGTTAAATATACCTATGTAACCAAATTTATCAGAATCCATAAATAAAATATATTGTATTTTCGGCACACCAATGATTGCACTTATGACCATCGTTGGAAAACTAAAAATTGCTGTTTTCGTTTAAAAGGAAATGTGGCAACCATAAGAGAAAAGAAAGTTGGTGATGGCTTGTCGGAGCCCAAATGTTATAATAAGAAATTGCAGATTCACTATTTTCAATGTCATAATACATATAACAGCATGGTTTTTTTCCAAGACCGATCTTATGTCATATGTTCAATTTATATCGGAAAGTATGAATGAGAGATATGAAGTATTTGCTTGCCTTGCATTTTTCCAAAGCTTTTGATTAAATTCATCATCCCACCGTGTTTGCTAAACTGGAAAATATCAGCCATATCCTAAGATGGATAAAGTCATACATATCAAATAGGTCATAATGTGTAAAAATAAATAATTCTGCTTTAAATTACGTCCAAATTATATCAGTTATACCGCAAGGATAAAATCTGGGGCCTTTACTATTTTCTTTATTTATCAATGATATTAATACTTGTTTTTCTCACTCACGTTTTATCTTCTGATGATTTGAAGGAAGGTATTCAATTCATATCATCCCTTAATGATTATTAAAATTTGCAAGCCGACTCTAATCTTTTCTCCTCGTATTGCAACACCAGCAGATTGTTCTATATATAAATAAATGCAGCTTTATTAAATTTATCCGCCTGAAAAATAATTTTCATTATACATATTGTATTGATGCTGTTCCCCTAAAAAAAAAACATTAAAGATTTAGGAGTAACATTGGGCGTTAAATTATCGTTTGAAGATCGTATTAATTACATTATAGGAAAATTTATTTCGTAACTTGGGATTTACATTGTGTACCCCTCGAAATTGTTTTCTAATCCTAGAACTTATTATTATTTTATGTAACGCATTTGTCAGGTCATATCTAGAATTTGCAAGTTTGGTTTGGAATCCTCAGTATGTTAAATATATTGATCACAAAGAGAAAATTTAAAAAATTGCATTTGTATATATTTAACAATAATTATTGATCTACAGATATTTGTTCTTGCAAAACATAGATAAAATTATTTGAATTAGTTCTTTTTTGTCAATTTAGTTCTAGTCTTAATTTAGTTTAAGGTTTTGTCGTTCTTGACCACTTTTTTAATGTACCTACCTGTCTTTTACTTTATAATTATTTAACACCCCGTAATTGTAATGTTTGATAGCATTATGTTGCGCTGCCATGCATATAAATAAAAAATAAAAAAAGATCTAGAATTTATTTTCGACAAGATTATACACTCGACGCAAACATTTTCTGTACAATTTTATGCGTCAAGTTAAGACGCAAAAAATTTAAACAAGACTATTCACCGAGTCAACGCACATCAAATTTAAACACTTTTACGTTTGCAACTTGCTGCAGAAGTATGTGACAGATCTCAGAATTGAAAATTGCAAAACCGACCTAAGTAACACTTAAGTAGTTTTTGCTTATAATTAAAATGTGTTATGTATGTATGACAAGTAATTGAAGTAAATAATTATTATGGACAAGGATATTAAATTATAATAATACTTACAGTATTTATCGGAACCTATCATGACTGGAATTAAAAAAATAATAATTTACTACGTCTAATGATCATACAAAACTCACATCAGTCGGCTAATTATTTTACGACCCAGATCTAAGTGCTGCTAATCACAAGTGAAAATACAAGATCTGTTAAAAGTTGAGTTTACGCTACTCTAAATCCTTTCTAACTTTTCATGAATTGTCTCAGTCACGCTGTAAAACAGAGTAACTGCTTTTTTCTTTTCTTTTGCTGCTGTCAACAGTACAGCTTGCCGCACTAATTTATTTTCCTGTAAATGGTGTTAAAAAATTCATAACTTTAGTCTTCTGGGATCTCATCACGAACTTTTATTTGCTAGAATAAACGTCTAGTGGATTTTTTTTCATTTTTCACTTCTTTTACGACATCTCTGTTTTAAAATATTTATAAGATCTACATGTTAACTTAACATTACTAAACACCACTACCTATATATCCCTGGAGTTAAAAAATGAATTAGCATATTGTAAAATATTAATTAATTATATTTAAAAAGTTAAGTTGATGATTGCTAAGAGCTGAAACATGGCTACTGAAATTCTGTTCGCAGAAAATCTTCAAAATTCATATTTTCACTTCACTTTCAAATAAATCAGAAAAACAATGAAATCGACACATGAAATTTTTTTTTTTTCGAAAATTTAAACCTGAAAATATTTTTGATTTCTAGTATTGCAGAAACAAACAATTCAATTTTCTTTCAATTTAATCATCTCTGAATCGTTAACATTTTCCTAAATAAGAAGGTTAGGGTGTCGCATCCAATTTGAAACGCTTTTATCGACTCAAACTTTTTCATGATCATAAGAAGGACAACTTAATTAGAAGCTTTGGATAATAGTGTATCTGCAACAAGAGTTTAAGTGCATGAGCAAATGAAAAAAATCCAATCATATGTGGGATTTACCAGAAATAAGTGCAAAAAAATTAGGGAGTAATTCTAGCCATAAAAGTAATAGTACAAGTTCATATTACACTTTCTCCGTTGCGTAAACTCAAAATTATTTTTTTATCAGTATTTTGCTACTTCTTTTATGTTAAGCGAATGTCTTCAAATTTCAAGAAAAAAAAGACTCGTCAAAATTGTGAGACTGGAAAGGTTTTAAATGAACTTTATAGGCCAGAAAATTGAGAAGAAGGGGTACTTCTTTCTTTGCGATTTTTAAAAATATAAGACACTTTAATATTAAAAATCGTACAAAAAAGGACAGATGTACCTATTTTGCAGTACAAATGGAGCAGGATTTGGACATATAAGAAAATTTTGTTTTGTACAATAGTATTAAAATATATGAAATAATCCCTAGTCACACTGAGTGATTTATAAAAATTGAGAAATTTAAAAATAATAAAATAATAAATAATAAATAATTTACCAAGATTTGAACGGAAACGTAAAATATTATCACAAAACATTAATGGATTTCTTTTTGGAAAGTGTTCATTTTATAGATTTAGAAGAAGAAAAATTTATGATACCGTTTGATTTTTTAGGAAACGCAAATAAAAATATTTGTTATCGATTTTCTAGTCAATAACTTTTTTTCGTAGTGCTGCTTGTTGTCAATAAATATTCGAAATTTAAAAGTAATGACAATGCTGCAAAAATGTCATAGAGAAACATTAAAAAAATAACCTTGACGTGAACTCCGATAATTTATTAAATTAGCGAAAAATTGTCTAGCAGAATCAGTACCTAAATTGTTGGTATTTATTTCTAGCATTCAGTTTAATTTAAAATGAACCGCTGGATGGGTTTTTTGATTACATAACAACAGATTCATTCTATTCAAACATTACTTTTTTGGGTTTTTTTAATATTTTTAGGTACCTATCAAACGCATCTATTGATACAAATAACTTTTATTAATAACATCGTCTCTATTTTCAATAATGTCATCATGAACGTATCATTTGCCTCTAAAAACATGTTTTATTTCCCAGAAATACCTAGTAATGTTCACTAAATTTTTCACCGAATAATAATCTTAGAGTGATCTGAACCAGATATCGACTTTTCGTGTTTTTCTTAAATTATTTCTCAGTAAAAAAAAAACATTTAATCTTCCAAAAATACTAAATATTCACTAAATTTTAGACAATTGAGACTTTTCAGTAAATAACTAAATATTTGAATAATTGTTAACCTGTTTTGTCAATTGTGAGAAAAATAATATTTACCGAACGCAAGACTACATATTTTTAGAATAAGAAAAATATAATCATAATTATTGTATATTGGGAATTAACAATAAACAATAAACAAAACATTTTTTACTGTTAAATAATTTAAATTTACAATTACGTGAAGTGAATCACTTCTCACTTTGGGATTATTATGTGGTCTAAAATTTAAAAAATATAATTATTTTTGGAAAACAAAAATTTTTTTAGAGTCAAATAATACGGTAAGAAGTCTAATCTTATTAATAGTTTATGATTATACAGATGGCTTAAAATTTGAGTTTCCTTTGTGTATCTCAGTAAATAAGTAACAGTATACTGTCCTGAATCTTATTTAATTTATCCTCTAAATGCTAGACATATTTTAGCAAATGAACCAATCTGCAAGTTTATTTCGCCCACCATGTAAAATCTGATACCCGCCGAGCGACCGCCTTTAATTATAATAATGTCGTTAATTAAGAGTTAATTTTCACATTTTTGTTTGGTAATGAATGTTTTTTTCTGGCACATTGAAATGAAGAATGTTTATTAGCATGCGCACGTTTATTAATAGTGCGATACAGTGCATGACGGCCGCAGCGAGCAGCGCTCAGTTCGTCGACTTTTCATGGTAAATCCTGTCTGGTGCTCGTCGGGGTGCGTAATCTCATTTGCTGGGGGCACTGACAGCAAACATGCACTCGCAAAGTCAGAGAATGTTGCGCATCCCACAATGTTATGTTTCCGACACAGAATTCACTACTTCGCAATTTTTTTAAATTAATTTAATGACAGCAAAATTGTTATCCTTTTTATATTTAAATTAGTTTTCTGTCATACCGAAAAAAAAAGAAAATATAGCCTTTGCGTCAGAAGAATCGGTCAAATGGCTAATTTTATAAATTTAGTTTTGCCAAACCAGAAAACTGTTTCTGTTTTTACGTTAATCAAAATAACTGAAAGCAAGTGATTTTCTTTGTGTATTGTTTACTCATCTTCCATAGGGACACAAAGATCATACAATATGTATTTAATAAAATATTTGTGTAACTAACATGTTTAAATTTAAATTAACGAACAAATTTACATAAACATCCCGGAAATACTTGAATATTTAAAAAATATATTGTGCTTTAAATAAAAAGTTTAAAAGAAGATATTTTAAACTAAACACAGTATTATACAGAATTGGAGGCTTTATAAAAATGTGTTCTTGTTGCAGTTTGCAAATATGTGCCGTTCTGGACGCAAATAGCAAAAATTCATATGCTTAATTATTAGCGACAGTGTCTTAAAATAATGATAACTATAATTTAAAGAATCAAGTTTTCTTTGAATGAAATAAATTATTATTTCCTTTATTTTGCTTTTTTTAACACCCTGTACTTCGAATGCGAAACGCTTCTGGATGCATATATTTCTAGCAACTTTTTTATTGATTTGAAATGTAGAACCTGTTACTAAAGTTTGGACAAAGTGTTTGGACATGTATTATACAGAGTGATATATCTAATGTCATTAATTTTAACCTAATAAAGACATAAAATCGAAAAAAAATTACTCGACCTTTTAATTAACTCCCGTTAATTTGGCGCTCTACTTCTCAACACATTTTGTGACAGCGAACACGCCGGCGGAACAAAACAGCTGTCGTGTGTGTTGAATTTTGCAATTGATTTCAAAATCAAAGTAAACCGGATTTCAACTTTATTAAGTGCTGTGGACGAAGGAAGATTTTTTCAGAAAGTACTAGCATTTTAACTAGGTAGGTACCACTATTTTTTGAAAAACAATACATCATTTTTATAATTGAATACGAAAATATTCGTATTCATTTATAAAACGGCGAAAACGTTAACAATATTAAAGTTAGGTTAGTGACCGAACAGTACGGTAGGTCAAGATTCACTCTCGATGTAGGTCAGTGGTCAGGAGTGGTCCAAAAAGGGGTAAATATTCATTTATTATTATTTTTAATCGCATATTCGTATTCTACTCATTCCTCCCTATATTCCCTTAAAATTAATGACATTATAACTGAATCACCCTGTATATCTATGGAGAGTAAATAAACAAAACAAAAAAAAATGCAATATCTAAACTTTCAATCACTTTGAATAAGTTTTGAGAAAGAAAACAGAAAAAGGCTTACGCACTTTCTCCAAATTCTAACAATATTTTTCAAGTGTCCCGTTTTGCGGTCAATAATGAAGTTCATTGGTTTTTCACGTTGAAACTTTAACTCACTCTTTCTATCTAAATTCTGTCTATATCAAAATAGCTATGTAGAATAAATATGTTTTCATAGAACCGAAAATTTGACCCATATGACTATTTTTCGCACTCCTTTGAAAATGGTGTATAACTTTTATAGTGTTGATGAAAAAAATGATATTGTTGAATGCTATCTTTCTTGTGAGAAGAATGTCATGCGCACTAGACGCAAGTTTGCACGAAGATTCCCCGCAAGACGTATACCTCATAAAAATATATATCAGATATATCTACAACAAATTGAGAAATACTGGTACGTTAAATAATAAGGGAAAAAGAAATAAACCCCACAACGTTATAACTGAAAATATGCAAGACATGATTTTACTTTACTTTCAAGGAAACCCGAAACTTTCGATTCAAGATGCTTTAAGTTATTTGGAAATATTCTGGAGTTCGATTCAGAGAGTATTGAAAGTTAAAAATATAAACCATATTGTTATCGCCTGGTATAAAAATTATACGGAAATGACATTAATAGGCGGCGCGAGTTTTGCCAAATAATGCTATATAGATTTACAAAATGAAGAATTTATAGGTTCGTAATGCTGCTATTGATACTATTACATTGGCGCAACAACAACTATTACTAATTCTTCTACTGTTACTACTGCAATTACTATTACTAAGTATCACCAGCGTCAACGGTACTACTACTATATTACCACTGCCATCACGTTTGATATTGCTATTGTTATTTGCTGTTATAATTTATTAAATTCTATCTTGTGGACTGATGGGCCACTTTACCAANAACTGAATCACCCTGTATATCTATGGAGAGTAAATAAACAAAACAAAAAAAATTGCAATATCTAAACTTTCAATCACTTTGAATAAGTTTTGAGAAAGAAAACAGAAAAAGGCTTACGCACTTCCTCCAAATTCTAACAATATTTTTTTTCAAATGTCTCGTTTTGCGGTTAATAATGAAGTTTATTGGTTTTCACGTTGAAACTTTAACTCTCTCTTTTTCCCCCTCCCCTCCCCCTCCCTCTCTCCGACGTTCATTTTTGAAACTTAAAATTAGAAAATATCTTCTATTAGTCATTCAACACAAAGAAATTATTTCATTAAAATTACCTTCGTTAAATATGTATTAGATGCCGTTTCGTGAAATTAACGTTGCCGCGTGTGCAATCTCTGAAACATTTTTGTGCGGGGGATTTTGAAACTCATCCACACCACTATAATGACTATCAATTTTACCTTCATATTTTAATTCAAATTTTTAAGAATAATGGCGTTATCAATTACAGCAGTTTATTTAAAATATCGTTTGCTAAGCACCCATTATGACAGCCTACTATTGATTGCTTAACATTTTTAATGTATCGATTCAGTCACGACATTCAAAACAATTGATACAAAATTTTCCATTTCTTATGGTAATTTACACTATCGTAAATTTAAAAAGTGTCTCTATTGTACAGGGTTATTCATACAACATTTTACCCCCCTTAACTTTTTTATTTTTTGAGTTAGACAAAAATAGTTAAAATAAAAGTTGTAGGAAATGTTTCTGTGAGTTTAATGAGTTTATAAAAATAGAAATTATGCAGGGTGTTCCAAAGATACGAACCAAACTCATGTTTTTTTTAAATAGAATACCCTGTATATTATTGGATTTTCGGAATCCAACAATGTATATATGTTGTAGGTTTACATAATAATTTGCTCAATATTCTGCATTGAAAGACTGAATCTCGACATGAAAAATAAACATCAAAATCGCTATGTAGAATAAATATGTTTTCATAGAACCGAAAATTTGACCCACGTGACTATTTTCCGCACTCCTTTGAAAATGGTGTATAACTTTTATAGTGTTGATGAAAAAATGATGCCATGCGCACTAGACGCAAGTTTGCACGAAGATTCCCCGCAAGACGTATACCTCATAAAATATATATCAGATATATCTACAACAAATGGAGAAATACTGGTACGGTAAATAATAAGGGAAAAAGAAATAAACCCCACAACGTTATAACTGAAAATACGCAAGACATGATTTTAATTTACTTTCAAGGAAACCCGAAACTTTCGATTCAAGATGGTTTAAGGTACCTATTTGGAAATATCCTGGAGTTCGATTCAGAGAGTATTGAAAGTTAAAAATATAAACCATATTGTTATCGCCTGGTACAAAAATTATATGGAAATGACATTAATAGGCGGCGCGAGTTTTGCCAAATAATGCTATATTGATTTACAAAGTGAAGAATTTATAGGTTCGTAATGCTGCTATTGATACT
Source organism: Anoplophora glabripennis (assembly GCF_000390285.2). NCBI lineage: Eukaryota > Metazoa > Arthropoda > Insecta > Coleoptera > Cerambycidae > Anoplophora > Anoplophora glabripennis. The sequence continues at coordinate 304,613 of NW_019416616.1, read as the reverse complement.
ACTACATTGGCGCAACAACAACTATTACTAATTCTTCTACTGTTACTACTTCAATTACTATTACTAAGTATCACCAGCGTCAACGGTCCTACTACTATATTACCACTGCCATCACGTTTGATATTGCTATTGTTATTTGCTTTTATAATTTATTAAATTCTATCTTGTGGACTGATGGGCCACTTTACCAAGTGGCGTTTTTAATAGAAAGAATTCACATCACTGGCCGTCAGAAAATCCTCACCAATATATCTCTATTCAGAGGCAAAACAGGTCCAGTATTTTATCTCTTTGATAGACTAGATAGAAATATGTAATTTGGTGAATGCTCTTGATGTGCAAAATATTGTCTGGCAGTAAGACGGCGCTCCAGTACTCAGAACAAATGCCGTTAAGCAGCACCTAGACAATACTTATACTGACTGGATAGGTGCCAACGGTACAATTTTGTGGCTTCCCCGAAGTCCAGACTTAACCCCTATGGAATTTTTCTCTGGGATACTCTAAAGAATAGAGTATATCAAGTGAGAACAAATAATGTAAATCACCTGAAAGAAATATATCTCAGGAAATCCGCATTTTAAATTAATCTGATCAAGTCAATAATTTAAAGAGAAATTTAATTAAAAGGTATATAATCTTTGTCTTGAGCATAATGGGAGCAATTATTGAAAATTTATAATTTATGTATTCGTTAATAAACTCTAAAGTTTTTCTTTGACTACTTGTTTAAAATAGAGTATAAATATCTAATATTATAATTTTGTTTTCCACAGCAATTTTTATATTGCCCATTGCGGGATTCAGTCTTTCAAAGCAGAATATTGAGCAAATTGTTAAGTAAACCCACAACATATATTATAATACTATAAATTAATGAATATTTATTTTTCTAATTTAATTTAATTTTATTTTATTTCAATTAAAAAATTGTAATGATGAGTTGTTTCATTTATTTTAATTAGTGTTACTGTTTTTATTTAGTGTTGCTATTTACTATTGAGCGCCTTTATAGTATTATAAAAAAATATTTTCTTTTAAAGTGAAATGAATGTTTTTTTAATATAAATCTGAATGACTTGTAGTATTTTTAAAATGTGTAAATATTCCCAAAATTTAATTTACCGTGCTAGCTAATTCTGGGATGCCAGATAATTTCAGTCACTTAGTTTGATTTTATTTTTAATATAGATTTCTAACTTTATTTTTTTTTTGTCCATTATTCTGAACTTTGAATTGGATTCAATTTTACAAACTTACTAATTTCAATGATTAATTTTGATTTTGTTTTATAAAAATAGTTTATAGACTTACTTCAGAAATTTAAATTTAGCATGATGACGAATTCTTTAATCTCAGTAGTCGGTTCTATAATGATTATCTGATTTCTATGTGAATTTTAGATATTGCTATTTTTCAGAAAACAAAATAGTATGTAAGGAATCTGTTTTTAAAAATTTTATATTTTTTCTAAGTTTATAAATTCTATCTACCCTATCTCTATCCTACGCCAAACTTATCTCTAACAAACAATACTTATTCTAGATATACAATTTCTTTTACCTAATTACAACTTCTATTGTCTATGTCCACCTGGTCAACTCTCGTTCCGCAATCCTTTTCTGTTCCTCTTGTTTTAACAGCTAACTAGGTATCTCCTCTTTCCAATGTCCAATGTCCAATGTCCAATGTCCAATCTCTGCTGCCAACACCTCGCTACTCCTTGCTTCACTGTGGTCTTGGTCTTGCTATTTTGGGTCTTGATTCTCCTTCTTTTTTTTTGTTTTCTACGATAGTCAAAATTATATTACTAACATTAACTACATTGATTCTTTATTGGAAGTTTATTTTTCCTTATTTTGCATTTTAACTTTCTTGGTCCTTTTATAAATACTCTGGCTTCTTTTACTAGTTTCTCTTACTGCAAGCCTTTGACATCTATCATGAACTAACTTCGTATCCTCAAATTTTCTCTTATATCTTCTAATTTAAGTTTATTTTCTTCTTTTGACTTTTTCAATACCTCGATTTAACTTCTCTTCTCCTTTTCTTTTTCNTTTTAAAGTGAAATGAATGTTTTTTTAATATAAATCTGAATGACTTGTAGTATTTTTAAAATGTGTAAATATTCCCAAAATTTAATTTACCGTGCTAGCTAATTCTGGGATGCCAGATAATTTCAGTCACTTAGTTTGATTTTATTTTTAATATAGATTTCTAACTTAAAATTTTTTTTATGTCCACTGTTTTTAAAGATTATTCTGAACTTTGAAATGGATTCTATTTTACAAACTTACTAATTTCAATGACAGCCAAGTTTTTTAATTTTGATTTTGTTTTATAAAAATTGTTTACTTATAGTCTTACTTCAGAATTTAAATTTTAGCATGATGACAAATTCTTTAATCTCAATAGTCGGTTCTATAATGATTATCTGATTTCTATGTGAATTTTAGATATTGCTATTTTTCAGAAAACAAAATAGTATGTAAGGAATCTGTTTTTAAAAATTTTATATTTTTTCTAAGTTTATAAATTCTATCTACCCTATCTCTATCCTACGCCAAACTTATCTCTAACAAACTTAATACTTATTATAGATATACAATTTCTTTTACATAATTACAACTTCTATTGTCTATGTCCACCTGGTCAACTCTCGTTCCGCAATCCTTTTCTGTTCCTCTTGTTTTAACAGCTAAAACTAGGTACCTCATCTTTCCAATGTCCAATGTCCAATGTCTGCTGCCAACACCTCGCTACTCCTTGTTTCACTGTGGTCTTGGTCTTGCTATTTTGCGTCTTGATTCTCCTTCCTTTTTTTTTTGTTTTCTACGATAGTCAAAATGATATTACTAACATTAACTACATTGATTTTTTATTGGAAGTTTATTTTCCCTTATTTTGCATTTTAACTTTCTTGGTCCTTTTATAAATACTCTGGCTTCTTTTACTAGTTTATCTTACTGCAAGCCTTTGACATCTATCATGAACTAACTTCGTATCCTCAAATTTTCTCTTATATCTTCTAATTTAAGTTTATTTTCTTCTTTTGACATTTTCCATACCTCGATTTAACTTCTCTTCTCCTTTTCTTTTTCTATATATTTTTCTTTGGTTCCTCTTCGACAATTACTTATTTATTCTTCTTCATTTCATATAAATTTGAAAAAACCTCATACAATTTTTCTTTCTTAATTATTCTCCGCCTTTTCGTCTCTTAGTTACCCGACACTTTTTTCTTTTTAACCACTGCACTCTTATTTCTATTTACAAACAATTTTCTGACTACAGTTTCCAACTTGCACCAATCAGATTACTTTTTACTGTATACATTTTTAATTTTACCTTTTCCAATACCATTTTGTTTTCTCTTGCTGTATTTTACTATTTGATCTCTATACTTTATTAATTTAAACGGATATTCTCTCTAAATTCATATTTTCTTATAAACTGTCACTTTATTCTTATCTGTCACTCAAATTAAAATTATTATCCTGTCACCATTTATCCTAGTATGTCTTTACTTAATGCATTTCTCATTTACTTTCAATTTCTACTTAATAATAAAACATTTAATCAAATCCAGCCTGTTACAATATATATTGTTGGAATCAGGAAAAAGCAGAGATTATGAAAATCGAATAATATACAGGGTATTCCATTTAAAAAAACATAAGTTTGGTGCGTATCTTTGGAACTCCCTGTATAATTTCTATTTTCATAAACTCATTAAACTCACGATTCCTTACTTTTATCTTAATTATTTTTGTCTAACTCAAAAAATAAAAAAGTTAAGTGGGGTAAAATGTTATATGAATAACCCTGTACACGCTTTTACATTTCGAGAGTAGAGAACAAAAAAGAAGTTAATTATCGTACATGGCTTTATTGTTTTTCAAAATATTCTCCATGAAGATCAATACATTTTTGCATGCGCTTGAATCAATTTTCGAAGCATTTTTTCCATTCCGTTTGAAGTACCTCCAAAACATGTATTTTGAACGCATCAACCGCTTCTTTAGGCACGCAAAACGTTGACCTCGTAATTTATTTTTGATGTACGGGAATAAAAAAAAAGTCGTTAGGTACCAAATCAGGGCAGTACGGCAGATTACTCATCAATTCAAAAAGTGTGAGAGCTCGCATTGTCCTGGTGAAGAATGATGCCTCTTAGGCGATTGGTTCCCCTCATTTTTCTGAAATCTTCTGGCAAACGAATGGTTGTATACATTCAGAATTAACCATCCGATGTTGCACTAATGGTACAGTTACCACATATCCGGTTTTTCCGAAAAAACAGGAATCCATTTGCTTAGAAGTGTTTCGTGCGCGAACAACTTTTGTTGGATTTGGCTCATCTTGAAAGACCCATACAGTCGACTGCATGCTGTTTACTTTCGGGCTCATACGCATAGATTCATAATTCGTCCCTATTACGATGTCATAGACGTGTTTTGAAGCACCGCGATCGTATTTCTTTCGACTAATCGACACGAGCCTTTTTTGAGCGCGTTTGTCAAATTATGTAGAAACCAACGCGAACAAATTTATTTGGCTGCCAAATGTTCACGTAATCTTGAAGCTGGTTTCACTGATGCCTCAATCTTAATAAGTCACATAACGATCTTGCAATATCAGTTCACGCACAACATCAATGTTTTCTGGAATAACAACCGATTTTGGTCAACCTTCACTAACATTAACACGCTTTAAAATTCGCTTCGTTCGTGTTTTTAACCAAGCCCTTTTTGTGCAATAAAGAATGACTTTTCCTCATGTATGTTAAATAACTATTTTTAAAATAATGTTTAGATCAAGAACGATTGCAGATATGTAGACTTTAAACTTGGTACAGTGCAAATGCTTTATAGTAGTTACTTAAGTACTTGTAACTAATGTTAGCATTCGGAGGAATTTAAGCAGTTGCAAGTTACAAAAGTTGTATGACGTCGAAGAGTATCTTCTTTCATGGGCCACTTTCCATTAAAATTTTTGTGAATCTTGAGCTTATTCGTATGGAATTATAAGTTAAACTCCAAAAACTAATAATGTTTGAAGGTAGTCAGTAGATAACCATAGATTACTTACCAATTATTTTGATCCAATTTCCCAAGAAGAGATATGTATGTAAGATGGTCGCCAAAGGTTTTGGACCGATGTGCAGTGTTTACCCCTGAAAAATAACTACTCTCATTCACCAAAAAAATTACTAAAACAGTACCTCTATCTGAAAAATTACAAAAACCGTTGATGATGTAGACAACGCATGAAGATTCTGACTTTGCTGTTATTTATCTCGTGCGTATGAACAGAAATTACCTTTTGTTGACGTCGAATTTAATCCAGTACAGTTAGTATTCTTGTTTAAATAACATTTCAAGAATATATTATTTATTCTAACTATGGAGGTAATTTTTTCTTTCAAATATATTTGGAAATCAAATGCACTTATGGAATCGCCAATCCAGATTTCATTAACCTATGCATATTTGTGATATTTTTCAAAACTGGTAGCTAGTAGCTTTAGTTTTTATTATGTATATAGATTGTTGGTAGTCAATGGTAGGAATTAAGGCCAAAACTTAAAGAAAACAGAGAATTTTTTCTTTGTCAACCACCTTTATTGTGACATCTTCAAGACACTACAATTTGGTAATAACATTTTTTTTTTAAATTACATATGTTTATGATTATTTTAAAGCTAATTTATAAATTCTAAAATTAATTTAAAATTGAGCCGCAATTCCTATCCTAAACTAATCTATATTAAATACAGTATGAACAATGAAACAAAAACTACAAAACACAGAATTTGACAACAGTCACTTACATGAAAAATTGAGATGTTTAGGATGTTTTCTTAGTCTATACACGTAATGTCTAAACAATGAATGCCATTATTGTTTGTTCTTATTATATTAAATAGTGGTAATTTTGAATTACTATATGGATATTTTGTTTTAAAAAAAATGAAAATTCAAAATTAAAAACTACTATAAATTTTGATTACGTATACATACACTGCGTTGCGTAATAGTGATTATGTAAAAAAAAAATTCAGTCTAGCCGAATATTGCTATTCAAATATATTTTGAAAACCGTTAATGAATAATAAAAGCCTTCGTGAAGGCTATAGGGAGGTCACTGCCTCTAATGTTAATCAATATTTTTGTACGATTTCTTAATATTAAGTGTATTATGTATTTAAGTGTAGAACGGTTTCAAATTAAATTTATTCCTGAAATGATAATTATCAGTCAGTCTCTAATTGAGTCTATTTTTAGGTATTATTATTTTCATCAATTATTTTCTGTAAATGGTTTAATAAATATTATTTTTATAATGAGGTTTACTTAATTTTTAAATTGTTTCCCACATGAACCTTCCACTAATTTGTTCTCTAATTATTGCACAGTACTTTCATGCTTATTTTGCAACAGAATTGCCTAGAGAATTTCATTCACAAACAAAATCCGTCACATATCTTTTATATCTTAAAATTATGCACATCTTCATATATTTAATGTCAATATATCTGTATGTTAATTTTGAATACAAAGTTGAATAATAAATTGATCTAGACACTCATAACATAGCATAAGACACATTCATGCTAATTCAATCCTAATAAAAATTTTATTGGTCACATAAGCTACTTTAATTATATTCCTAATATACAGCGTGTCCCACTAGTGCCGGAAAGTCCAATATCTATGTTAAAATGAGGAATATATGGATTTTTCTTTTTACTGTGTTGACACATTTCTCAGAATGTACAAATTAAAAATATATTCAACTATACAGGGTGTTCCACTTTTCCTGGATAGACACCAACTTTGGTTTCTTAAATGGAAACACATTTTTTTATATTTTTTTCGGATTCTACATCAAAAATAAAGGGTACTTTGTGTAGAATAGTTCTATTCAAATATTCACAGTTTTTGAGATATCTCGCTTGAAAGGTTTTTCTAGTCGATATTGGTTGCTTACATTTTCTGATACTGACAGGTTATACTAATAGCTACTAAGCCCATTTTTTTATCAGATGTTTAGTAAAGATGACTCTTCCGAATCATGCTCCAAACACTGGCCTGCGTTATACAGGGTGACCAAAATATCATGTCAAAATTGCCAATTGAAAAATTGAAAAATCTCGACTTTTTTAAATGCAACGCCCTGTATATTTTCATACCATGAGATGTAGAATTAAATTCTCTACAACTTTGCTATGCCTGCTCCTATACCAAAATTCATTAGTTTTTCATGAAATCTCATTTCTATGAAAAAAATGCCAGATTAATAAGACAAGACGATCATCAACACCGCTTTAAAGTCAACGTTTGGGCGGGAATATGCGGAAAATATGTCATTGGACCACATTTTCTTGAAGGAAACTTAACTGGTAATGGGTATTTGCAATTTTTACAAAATGACTTGCTCCAATTGCAGGGACATATTAATCCGGATGACTTAAACAGACAGTGGTTCCAACATGATGGTGCCCCTGCACATTCCACACTGGCGGTAAGTTTTCTCATTATGTAAGTTATGTAAATTCATAGAAAAACTGTTTCAGGTTAGAGAATACTTAAATGATTTGTATCCAGATAAGTGGATAGGTAGTCAATTCCATGGCCTCCCCGATCACCAGACCTGTCTTGAGTTAATTTTTTTTATGGAGCTATATAAAAGTATGAAACTCCTCCGACAGATGTAGAAGATTTACGGGCAAAGATAAGAAATGCTCTTTTGACCCTAACTCCGGAAATGCTGCGAAATGTGTCAAGCAATTTTCGTCGTAGAATTGCTCAATGTCTATAGAAAAATGTCAGACAACTAGGTCTTTATTACTTTTGTTAGAAATGCACGATGTTAATTTACTGTTTTGGAGACTGCATGCTTGTGTTCTTGTTGTCTTCTCATAATTTGTATTTGTTGTTCTTTCAAACCTCTCCTTCAGTTTTACAAAACACTTTGTACGAGGATATCTTTGTAAATCTGGATTATTAGTTTGGTAAATACGACTTGCCAATAAACAGTTATTTATTTACTAATTCTTCTTTAGAGTAATTAATTTCACAATTATTACTGTCGCTTTTCTATTAAACCTTATGTGAATCGAAAATTATCCTTTGACAGGAGCCAACTACGTTATTTTACATATAAGCTATTTGTAAACTTCGCATTTTGAAATTGAATGAAAATTCCTTCTTTTTTGCATAGTTACAAGTCCATTTAGAGTCAATTAATTTGTAATAGATTACTTGATGCCATAAATGATTCTTAAGCAAGATTTTTGTAACTTTTCTGTACTATTGACTAAGATACAAAAATATGACGACTTCAAAACAACATTTTCAAATTACCGTAAGCCTTTTGAATGTGGTGGTCAATGAGTGGTTTAAAAATTAAGTCCGTATCTAATAAAAAAACTAAACTCCTAGTTACTTTTGTTCAGTCGTGTTCCTGTGTTTCTATACTTTGGAGTAATCCAAAAGCACATCAGCATGGGCCAGTAGCCCTAATAATGTTGTCGATTATGTTAAGTAACGCCGGCGGCGTCGTACAACTATATCCAGGTCTATATCCAGGTTGCTGTTGTGAAATAATATATTTATTTTCACGTATTTGACGGGGAACAGAAGTGTCATTTAAGGCAATTGCAGAACTTATGGCAGGTAGCAATATCACAATCCTAGTAAGAGGGAGAAAATATTGGCCAAGTAAGAACCAAAAAGTCACAGGCCAGTATTTTCATAGCACGTATAGCAAATGTAAATATCAGCAGGATGAGGGTACATACCTGGATTTTTTCGTAAAAAATGTCAAGAGCCATACTGAGATATTCTTTTGATCGACTGTATCAATGGTCTTCTGCTACATGACGCCCACAAATTATTTCAAAGATTTAAGAATTTTAATTTAAAGTAATTTAGGCAACTTGGTAACAATAACAAGTTCGCCTTTTATTTGGTTCTCTCTGGAGGGGAATTAAAATATGATAAAAAATTTAATGTTTCTTTAATTTAAATATTAAATTGATAAGATATAAAGTTGAAAACACTGAAAAAAGTATGTTGATAGCATTTAATTAATTAATCCTTTTAAATAACCGATTAAAAGCCTGGGCAATCCTTTTATAGAAAATGCGCTTGCATAAAAAAAATTGTAATAAACTTTTAAACTAATTATACATCATTCATTTGGTGAATTCCATAAATCCGTTTTTATAAAATAGGTAAGTACCCATTTCTATTCAGTGTACTACGCTCGGAAATATAATATAGAACTGATGAAATATAAATGAATACAATTGCTCATTTTCTCAAGTGATATCAGTTGGGGTTGTGATACGGTTATTGTCAACCATTTGTTAATGATCTTGTTATTGTTAATGTCAGTTTCGATTCAATTGCTCTGGAAATGCTAATCTCATACAGACATACCAAAACGAGTGCTCTAGCTTGTATCTGTGTTCTGTTCTCAGTAGCAGTGGCCAAACGAACATAACCATGAATATTGAACAGTTTTATTTGACGGAATAACAAAAAAATAACCTCTAACCTTTTTCTTTTTTTTACCTATTATGTTTTGGCACGAGAGCATTTTGAGGTAATTAAAATGGAAAACCAATTTATGATTGCGGAAAAAACTACATATGTACGATATTAATCATAGTGTCGCGGATTTTCTCTAATATCACTTTCGTTCAGCAACAAAGCCCCACGTTGAGCGCCATGTCGTGGAATGTTATTTGTCTCGCCCCCGGTTGGTCGCCTGGTTGGGCTACGAGATAATTTGGTTGCCTATCCCCGGTGGTGGTTCGATCCCGGCTGTTGAGTCCTACTAGACTCTCCCCTAAGCATCATCGTCGTAGGGGTTGTAGACCCGTATAATGGGACGGGAAGGATCGTAATGTCGAGGGTCTCTCTTCACCTCCGGAGTCAGTGCGTTAGATGTAGAGTTCCCTGGCATCTCGTTCCTCTCCCTCTTGATGTTCGGCCCTGCGGCCATCGCCGAGGCAAAGTAAGATCTCCGATCCTCCGCCATCGTTCTGAGTTCAATGAGCTTAAGTGGAGATTCCACGATCTATTTGTTTGGGATGTGTTGCGATCTAAACGACCGTTAGGGCACTTCACTTCACTAAGTTTGCTTTCCAATTTAGGACACTTGAAAACGTGGTTCGGGCTTTTGTGTTACCCTGTATGCACTTGGTTCCGGTCTGATACCCTAGTGTCTGAAGATGACACAGAATCCTTGGTTCACCATGATTTATTCACTGTGTACGGACTTCTTGGAGTGCCGATACTAAAGTTTTCAGGAAGTTCAGCGTTGAGCTGAGAGCGTTAGAGCTCGAGGTTTGGGTATTTTTTGTAGATAAATAATGACTCGAGAAGGTAAATATATATATATCGTTTATTTGAGTGCTGCTTGATAAAGCAGAATACTACGAATGCGAATTCTTTTAGAATGGCGAGTGCTAAACTCTCACCAGGTAGTTGCCCTGGCTGATAGACTGCAATTGTGCGGGTGCGCGTTCAATTGCCGGCAGGGTGGATCCCGGTCGAACGGCTGCTGCGAGGTCTGAGTCAGCGACACCTCATTTTGGCTCGCGACGTTTGCATCTTCGCCTGGTCTGGTCGCTCGTTAGTAGTTGGTTATCTGAAACTAAACAGATTTAAATCCGACAGCATGTGGTGTCGATCCATCCTCTTGAAAATTTCAAACGTGGGGTGAAATTTTTTATTTGTCTCATCTCTCGTCGGCGATCTCGGAGAGGCTTTGGCATAGGACGTGGTCATCGTCCGATGACGTGGGAGTGGCTACGCCTGCTCAATGTCGTCCTGGTGGCTCGACGGTAAAAATTTGGAAAGGTCTGTGAATTTATCGGAAAGATCAGTGATTTTTTTAGTCTTGGTCTAGTGAAATTTGGATGGTGCGGGGATTGTCTGGGTGTCTTCAGACGTTGTGTTGAATGATTTTTGGCATGGTAGAAACCCGTTCGTAGCGTCTGGGGAGCTTCGAGCAGAATTTCGAAACATCCGCGAATTTTGGAAAGTTCGTCCAATATTCTTTTACGACTTGCAGAGCTGTTTAGAAGTGTTGTTGTAGTCTGCATTAGATATATTGGTATGAAAAATATGGGTTTCAAGCGTTTTGTTGATAGCTAGCTTCGAAGTATATGTGAATTTTGAAACTGTTAACTTGTCGTTAATAAAAAAAAGTGTTGTTCTCCGGCTAGGCTCTGTGGGCGCGAACAAAAAAACTTGCCAACTATGGAAATGACTAGTCTGAAGATGGCATGATAAAGAAAGGAAACGTTGAGAAAATATGTGTCTTAAACTCACATTTGGCCAGAAATTCCATCATACTGGTAACTTATACTTGCTTTCTTTTTGAGTAAGTACTTTACATTCAATATAATTCCGTAAATACTTATTCTGAGGGCGCTTGGTACATGAGGATTGGCGTTACGCCTCCGGTTTAGCCTTGGCGCGACTCGCCTGTCTCCAAGGCTGCTCATGGGATACCATCAAACACCAATATCGACCAATAACCGCCTTTCCGCCGACTCATTCCATTTACGAAGACCCGGCATATATGATGCAGAATACAGATTGAATTAGTCGAAAACGGAGAGCGTTTACCGTACTCTTAATTTTAGTAAATCCGTCTCGAATATTTTCATGGGCGCCGTACAAGGAGGGGGCGTAAAATATTGTTTAGGCGCACGTTAAATATTAACCTGTTTTTGTTTATAAATTACAAAAACACACAATGATATATAATCGCGGACCGGATGCTGGACGGTGAATCCACTTTTATACATAAATTAATCAATTTTTTAACCGATTTAGACTGGTTCTGACTGTGGCAACAAAGCTATGCAATGTAAATAACAATTTTAAACCTTAATAAAAAAATCGTTGTGGCATAAATTTAAAGTTGTTGTTTGTTGTTTTGATGAGTGTAGGTAAGCCGATAGCTATAATTTGTAAATGAATATTTAATGAGTATTTACAAATATTTCGTAATAATTTAACATTTACACGACATTAATACAATGATTTTTGGATACCTATTTTGGTATTTTCGAAACATCAGAATGTTATTTATAACCGGTACAGGGAGACACCCTAATGTTCCACTTTATTTGGGTTATCCATAGATTTGTGCATCTGAAGATTGTGAAGATTCACTACAAAAAAGAAAGGACCAATCACTCCTCCATCATACAATCCACAGCACAGTATTACTTTTTGGAGATATAGTGGTCGTTCTTGAATGACCTGAGGGTTGTGTCTGCCCCAAATTCGACAAAAATCACCGTCCACTTGTTGATTCTCCAACTGCTATCTAAATCTTGAATGGATGTAGATGCAGACCTTTTGTTAAAATCCCCTGTATTGTGCTTTTTGAAATGTTTAATAATTGCAGTTACTTACGGCATACTGATAGACCAGGGAGAATCTGTTTTGAGGTGAATGTGAGAGGGGGCAAGCAAATTTTCTCTGGATTACCTTCACTACAACTCACATAATAAAAATGTAGATTCCTAGACCTGGGCGAGGTCCGGAACATTTTCAAAATTACAAAAATGTTTAAAATATTTTAAAAAATACCTATTTTATCTGAATTTTTTACTTATATCTTGGAACCTATGCATTTTGGAAGAATATTGGAGGAAAAAAGTTTTAGAATTGAATTTTGCATAATTTACTGTATGTTAAAAATGTTTAAATTTATTACCGATGTTGCAAAATAGCAATAATTGATGAAAAAAAGGCAAAATAATCAAGTTTTTTTGGATAATTTTATTAAAATATTTTAATTGCTCCGAGGGCATTCTAATTTTGGTAAAAAAAAATAATAAAACAAATAAAATCGATTCGATAGTTTTCGGAAAATAATTTTTTGAAAAATATTTTCGAATTTTCGAAATATTGCACAGCTTCAAATAAAGCATCTAGATACTTGAATTTTTTCGCTCAACCTTTCAAATGGTTTTTGAAATTTTGAAATCGGTTGATTAGAACGGCCACAGTAAATTTTAAAGTTAACACACTTTTTATTATTTTTAAATAATTAGATCACATTTATCAATTTGCAATTTAATTTTTTTCAAAAATTATAATTTTAAAGTACTATTTTTTCTTAATTTTACCTGTATTTAACAAAAAAATTAATTTCCAAATAATTTTTTTTTAATTTGTTTAAACAAAATTTATTTAAATAATTGTAAGAATTGTAACTAAATACATTCATATTCAGTATTGAAATCTATACGTAAACAAATTTTTTCATTGAAAAAATGCAATAGCATAGGGTGAAATATATAGTATATTTAAAGCATAAATAATAAACTTTGTTTATAACAAAATATGTGCAAATTAGACAGTTAGCATTACGATATTCGAATTCCTGGGCTCGCGAGACATCGGATTAAAAAAAAAGATCAAAATTGGTCCATTAGAAGCCGAGATAATACAATTTTTTCGTACCTTCGCATTTTGAACCAATACTCGGAAAAACAAAGTCACTGGATTAAAGATTATTGCTAAATTGTTTATAAATTAACGGTAAATGCAGATAAATTTTGACCGCTTATATCTCTAAACGGAACTTAACATTTTTATTTTTAAAAGAAACGTCTTTCCGAGTACTTTAAAATTATAATTTTTGAAAAAAACTAAATTGCAAATTGATAAATGTAATCTAATTGTTTAAAAATAAAAAAAGTGTTTTAACTTTAAAAATTTACTGTGGCCGTCCTAATCAACCGATTACAATTTTTCAAAAACCATTTGAAAGGTTGAGCAGTCTTTCCTATGTGAAAAAATTTTCAAGTAGGTATCTAGTGCTTTATTTGAGGCTGTGCAACATTTTGAAAATTCGAAAAAATTTTTAAAAATTATTTTGCGAAAACTATCCACCCGATTTCAATGAAATTTGGTGTGTTGTTTTATTATACTCTAAAGGTTTTTTTACCAAAATTAGAATGCCCTCGGAGCAAAATTATCCAAAAAAAACTTAATTATTTTGCCTTTTTTTCTGAAATTATTGCTTTTTGCAACATCGGTAATAAATTTAAACATTTTTAACTTACAGAATATTGTGCAAAATTCAATTCTAAAACATTTTTTTCTCTTCAATATTCTTCCAAAATACATAGGTTCCAAGATATAAGTAAAAAACTCAGATAAAATAGGTATTTTTTAAATTCTTTAAACATTTTTGCAATTTTGAAAATGTTTATGAAATATATGAATGAAATAATATATGAAATATATAATGAAATGTATATGTTGAAAATTATGAGAGTTGTACTGAAGGTACTCCAGCAAAAATTAGCTTGTCCCCTCTTACATCCAAGAAGTGGTATATTTCGACAAATCCGCCCTTGTCTATGAGGTTATGAGAATTTCCCCCACACTATCATTCACCGTAGCAATATCTTCAGCTGAACGACAAGTACGAAGCCGGTCTGTTCTTTTACTGTCTGCAACCGAACTAGTTTGTTCAAATTTAGCAGCTAATCTTTTCACGTAATTTGCGCACAGTCTCAACTACACACTCTCCGTTTTTGGTAATGAATTGTCGCAACCTTCAATTCTCTCTTTAGTAGTGTAAACATATCTTTACTAATTAACTTTGCGCTGTAATTTTCTAAGAAGTTATACTTCTTAGATTAATGAATGAATCCTTTTTCTATGTATATTTAAAAAACTAACGGTATTTCAAAAATCACAGCACCTACTTTAAAACACTACCAAAAAGAGAGTGAAATCATTACTTCACAGTGCCAAATGAATTCGCTACATTATTAAAAAATGCTTCAATTATTATTAATTAATTAATATTTTAATTCATTTTTTTAATGTTTAATCTTAAACTCTCGTCTGATGAAATCATATCGCTCTTTGACATCAAAGCTACATATGCTAGGAAGCAACTTCAAAGACAAGCTATTAATTAATAACTAATGATATTGTAGGAAACAATTATTTTGGAGTTGCTTTTTGATTTGAATTACCTTTTAAAGTAAAGCAAAAACTAATATTAAAAATGTAGGTAAAACAATTACCTAACTTAAAACAACAAATTAGCACATTAGAATTGGATATGTAAAAATAAAAGTAATAATTTGCATCTAGACACATTTTCACATTTTTGACGTCATTCCAATACATTTTATTTTTGTAAAAGTTTTGTATTTTATATATGTAATTTAATATCTATAAATATACAAATATCAATTTCAGTTTAAAAAGATTCTCTTCTTTTTAGTTTCTCTCAAACTCCTCTATTGTGGTTTATTATGCAAGTTTACCTTTGTCAAAGAAGAGGTGTTAGAAAAAAAGTCTCACCTAAGAAGATTAGGTAGTACGTTTTAGAGGATTCCACCATTTCATTTTTTTTCATTCCCTGAAAAAGGAAAATTTTAATGAATCAAATCAGTATATGTCTACATTTCGAAAAATAGTTTTTCTACAAAACTGTTAAAAGTGGGCTTTTTAATTGTTAGTTTTGATGTTAAAAATGTCACGCGTGTTAAAAGTAAGTTACTTTTAACACTAGTGTTAAAAGTAACTTACTTTTAACACACGTGTCAAAAAATTACATTTTTAACATCAAAAATGACAATTAAAAAGACCACTTTTAACAGTTTTGTAGAAAAAATAGTGTATGATATACGTGTTAAAAGTGATTTTATTTTGTTCGTGAAGTTAAAAAACTCGCTACGCTCGTTTTTTAATCATCTTCACTCACAAAATAAAATCTTACTTTTAACACGTATATCATAAATAGCTATTATCTAAGATGTAATGAAATCTGAAAGTTAAAGTTTTTTTCTTATTTTTTACTTCAAAAATGTAATACTTTCCCTTTTGTTTATACGCACTTGTCCTTGTAGGGCTTTAGGAAAAATTCAAACGCACTATTTTAAAAAATATATTGTTAGAAACACACTAATTATCAGCGAATATTATAATATATTACTTTAAATACAAGTTTTTAAATTGTAATATAAAAGGTTTATAAAGCACTTAAAACAGCTAGTTAATAAGGGCGTCTGCCGTCGAATGTTGAATGCCGAGTTGCCAAGTGCTGAATGCCGAATGGTGAATGTGTGGTTCCATGTGTCTTATCTGCCCTAGCCGAGGAATTTGTTTATTTTACTTAGCCCTTGCCTTTTGGGTTAAGTGTTCACATTATCGGTCTTCGCTCGATTTGTAACAATATATTTCAATGATTATAAATTTCTTTTTCTCGAAAATTTCTAAAATTATCCTTAAACCAATATTCAATCCAATATTTGTCTAGCAATGTACAAAATTCCTTTCAGTGACTGACGAGCAATATTTAGAAAAAAGGAAGAAGCAAAAATAAAACACACTAATATTTATTTAAAAGAATTTGTATAAAATGTTCACTGATTAAGATTTAGGATATAGCTAGATTAGATCAAATTCATGAATGATTTTTTTTTTAATTTCCTGAATGATTTGCAAAGCTTGAAATGGAATATTTAACCTACTCTACCACTTTAACCACTTTATAATCTGAAAAACGCAATCCATCCTATATACTCTGCTTTCATTATTCGTTTGTGAGTGACTAAAATTATTTGATCTAGCCTTATCCTCTGCAGTCTAATTTAATTTGGTAGGTATGTGTTTAAATACTTAAGATGGACCGGTATTACTTTAGACACGGACATAAAAAAATGAAGAAAACTGTCGTAAATTAGTCTTAAGTAACATTGTAATGAATAATGAGTAACACTGGTAGGTACATTTCTTTTATCGAGAACATGATACTGACAAACCAATAGTCTAAGAGAAGCACAATCTTATAAATAATTCTTAAAATAGTACAAAACCTTGAGAAAAAAAAATCGAAAAATTATAATTTTCACATAATTCAGTTTTTTTGTACCTAGGTACCCAGGGGTTTTTGAGGTCGCTGAATTCGATGTGCCGAGGTTAGTCAAGCTATATCCCGTCAGCTTCAAGGTCATTTGAAGATCAACTGGTTGAAAAAATTCATATATAATTTTGTTTTGGACGCTGAGCCTGAATCCGATGTTGGTTGACCTCTATCACCTCATGTTGAAGGTCGTTTGATTAAAGTAAGAATAGGAGGTGAAAAAGATTGTGAAAGATTTTTTACGAATGCTCGATTGCCTACTTCTGTCTGTTTATCTGTCTGCCTTTTTACCTGCACACCTGTTTGTTTGCTTGTTAGTCTGCATTTATCGTCCGCCTGTATTTTCTCTTTGTTCATCCCGCCTTTCTGTCGGTAATTTTGTATGTCTGACTAACCTGTACATTTATTTCTATTTCGTTTTTAGAATTTAAAAATGTATGAATTTTTAAGGTTTGAAAAGCAAAACTTATTTTTTTTCAAATTGGGTGTAGCGATATATATGGTTTTGTCGTTTGATGTTTTACTTAGACAAAAATAGTTCCGAGGTAGTGAAGACAACCTTTGGTTGATCCTTTTAACCCAAAATTGATTCAATTAATTAAAAATTATTTGCACGGGTAGGAAAACATCCAATGGAACAAATAAGAACTAAAAAATGCAACTAACAAATAATATCTGTCAATAACAAGCGCAAATCTAGGAAATACATTCTCTTTTTTTAAGAATACAACCACGTAGTTCTTGTTACACTGATAATACGTAGTTGTAAGTTCCATTTATAAATAAAATATTGAATCTTTCCTTTTAAAACCTGCATGCCATGAAAGGTCAGCTCAGTCATCTCATTTACTCAGTTGCAACCAAAAATGGATAAAACATGCAATCGGTGTGAGTGTGAATATACCGGTGTTTGAAATTGGATTCGATAACATTGCCGCGAATACCGGATACGATTTTCCGATCCAAAATGTCACTAAGCAGCATAAATATGGTTATGATATATTGTTGAATAATTTAGTAGAGCAAAAATAGATTTGTGCTATAAAAAGTGAAATTAATGATTGTTGCTGAAAAATTTCAAAGAAAATCAAAGAAGCGGAAACGTCATCGTATATATATTTTTGTGTAGCTCTTCAAATAAATCAATTTTACATTTTTTAATTTTCCCAAGCTGCAATGTCTTCATTATATTATTCATTGTCTTATTAGTATGTATTTTTAAATTCCTACTATCGCTTTACCAAAAATGACCAGGTGTAACTTTATGACAATATTAACTAATATACTTTGGTAACATTAACTCGGAAAATATCTTTTACCTTCATTATATTTGTATTATATTTTTTCTTCGTTTTCATTTAATTGATTATGTTGACCTGTTTATTTTTATTAGTTTAAGTATATGTAATAATTTATTTGTTTAAAACGGCTTACACATCTTTACCGAAAATATTTCGATTATTATCAGAGGAACGTTTTAGAGAATTTGAGATAGTTTTTTAGTTCTTGAGTTATAGCCAAAAAAATAAAATAAATTTTTTTATTGTAGTAGATGCAGTTGAGTCTTTTCTGAAACAGATTTTTTGTAGTAGAATCCAATGGGCATAATTATTTTTTTTACCTTAAACGGTTTGCAACTTACAGATCCAATTGGAAGTTTATTCAAAAAGAAGTTGTTCCGAGTTTTCTAAAAGTATCATCAGACACCAAAAAGGTATTACATGTTTGTTTAAATGGAACATTTCACTTGTTCTACAAAGGTAATACATAGAAATTTAAAATAAATTAAACAACTGAATAAAATCATTATATTATTTTAGTTTAGAAGAAGTGTATTTTTTTTGCTTTCAATAAATAAATATATCATATTCTGGTCTCTGGTGAAATATTCTGTAAAAAACCAAAACACCCAATTTTTTTAACAAATTTGTAGTTACTCCTCTATGACTGGTTTCTCTATACAGGGTGTTAAAAGTTTGACTGCCTTAATTTTTACAGACGATAGAATACATTAAAATAAACAAAAAAACTTTATATGACATGGGTCCTAAACTCAACAATTTCCCAGAAAAAAAATATTAAAATCTCCAACTATATGTACAAAAGTTCGATTAATGAAGGAATATTGACATAACTGCGTGCATAGAATACCATAAAATAAAATGTTATCACTTTTTTGAAATTCTTTATGCTTAATTCTAAGAAATAATTGGCGTAATAAATTTAAAATTCTATAAAATTCATATTGAGCAATGTGACAACGGCGCAGCGGTTTATTAACACGGGGTACTAATGTATCCAGAAACCACTAATACGCAATTCAGTTGGTATCTGGATTCGACTGTGTCGGAGTGTTTTTTTGTGTACCACTATTTCCAGCGAATGCGCGAAAATTGGATTCGAAAGTGTCGTGCTTGCATCGATATTTTGAGCATATGTTGTAGTTCCTTTTGTACTTGTGCGTTTAAAAATTACTGAATTTAAAACTGCCCACATTTCAGAAATTAGTTTAATTACAACCACTACAGGATCATCATCATAAAAAAACAGCAATATTTTCTGTTTCGGTTATAATTAAAAGCTTAAAAACTTTTTTGATATGAAAATTTTTCTCAACGAAACGAGAATCTCAATTTTCTATCTTCAATAATGATGGAGATACCCTGGCATGACACTGAATACAATGCACTGCGCAACATTTTGATTTTATTATTACAATTACATTTTCTCGAAACGTAAAAGTTGCTTTTTTGCAGTTTTGTATCTCAATTAATACGGGTTCTAGTGGCTTCAGCATTGAAATAAACTTACAAATAGGAGTTTCAAACGACACACACCTGATACATAGTACAATGTAGAACAAGTGGATCCAACAAGTGACGAAACGTAATGCTAAATTAGAGCAATTTCTTTTAATTTTTCGCATTGAAAGATCACGGAGAACATGTAAACATCAGAAAATGTAGGTACCTTTCCTATTTTGTCCAAATTTGTAAAGATAGTCAATAATTGTGATAAATTCAGGTGTTAATAGTTTCCTAAACCTAAAAGCATTCTTGGGGGTGTGATTATGTTTATAGTACCATATGTGATTTTCTGTATGTTCAACAGGCTTGCAAGATTATGACTTTTTAAAAAACTACTGAAAAAGCTCAACAGAAATAATTTATGGGAACATGAATATTAATGTAGAACGAAATAATGACATACAAAAAATTATGGCAGAAAATACATTTATTTCTCGTATTAATTAATTAATTACATAAGATTTTTAGATCATATTTTTGTTAAAACGGATCGACAAACGTTTGATTTGAATGCGGTTATATTATGTAGAAATACCTCCATTCTTTTAGTTGCTCAAATTTCCATATTTAGTTAACACAAATGGTATAAAAATGGAATACAAACAGCACACATTATTAATTAAAGCATTTTAAAAATCACTTAATAAATAATATAAATCTTGCGAAAAAATTTATCATATAAGAATGCATATAATGCAACAGAAATATTTATTGCGGTTCTCAAAGACTTCACAAAAACAAATTGCGCATAAATTTGCATAATAAACTATAAGGAAAAATGATATAAAGAAACTTCTCACGAAATACCCGATTGAACAGTCATTATAGAAATAACTACTATAGAAATTATCACTAGAAATTTTAAGTAAAAATTGAAATTGAAAAATATGAATATAAGTATGGTCGGACACAGATCAATTTTTAAATAAAAGTAATAAACAAAATAAAACATGAATGTTGCAAAGAAAATGAAATAGGAATAGCTAATTATTTTAATAATTTTTTCTTAGATATTGAGACAAATAATAGTATTTATTCACCATATATCATTCCAGCTAATTATATAATATACAGGGTGATTCAAAATTCAGTACAAAGAATTTGGAGGCATATTTTTGAGGTCAAATAAGACTTTTTTTTCCTAAAAACGTAGGTCCACAAATGCTTAGTTTTCGATATACAGGATGTGAAAGTTTTTTATTATTTTTTAGGAATAATTTCCAAACAAATTTGGATGTTGGCATAAAACTTGGGGTACTGGGGTTTTTTATGATGCTAAATTTAAATATGTCATTGATTTTGACGCTGCTTGTAGAGGGCGCCACCTATAAGGGTACTCTTGAATTAAATTGGGACTAACTTTTTTTGTTACCATGTACATTATTACAGATAATTTAAGTTTGCAAATAAATTAAATTAGAAAAAGCTATGTAACTGTGGAACTTATTTCTTATTCTATTGTGTACGAATTTTGTGAATAAATATTTTTAGTGTTTACTGTTTCTTCAATGAGAAATCCTTATATCTATCACGAGTTAATTTTTGATCAAATTTATATGGAAGGCAATGACGGAACAGCACTTCATCAAGTTTGAAGCCCTCAGGAAATATCTATGAAAAAAATGTGCTTGTGTTTTTGTTTATTTTTACAAAGAGAATCAGCCCTGAATATTACACTTTCTGTTCACTGTTACACTCTGCTTGTAGAAGGCAGTAAAAATATCTACCATATTTGTTCAACATGTTATCATGATTTTCTCATTGAATTTATTCAAAAAACATAAGATAGAACATAAAAGAAGCATTTCACAGAAATCGACAGAGCACGAGGACATTACCATTTATGGATTTTTCATGGTCAAATACTTATGTACTTTAAAAAATTATCAACATCATAAATAGTTACTTCTAGGTAATCTCTACCGAGATGATGTTGCCAGGAATACTTGTAGCGTTTTCAAGCAGAGTGGTTTTTTATAAATTGCTGTCAGGTATTAGCGAGAAACATTGTTAACAAGCTTAATAACCCTCAGCGCTTTTTTAGTTTCTATAGGTATTTACAATTACATTTGTTAAGCATTTATTAACTCACAAAGTGTCTTACCGTAATTGCTAACGCCTTTATGAATTGCTCCTAGTTTCCATTGACGAGTTCTCTATAAATGTTATACTTACAAACCTCGTTTATTTACGCCAATTACTGTTACTTAACTTTTTGTAACAAAGATGAACAAACTATCGCATGAGTATATCGTATCAGTTTTTTTCAATGATTTATGTGTTAGATGAAAAAATGCATTTTTTATTGACCCACACCTGTTCGACCTGAAGATCTTGATGGTCATGATGATTCCAACGTACTTGAAGTAGTCAAGTGTTACTCCATATATAACGTGGCCAAACTCTATATTGCTTAAAAAAACCGGATTTGAAACCATTCTAATACAGGATTATGATGAGAGTTTCCATAATTTCTTGGATATAACGTTAGGTAGTCTTGCCTCTCTAAGGAAAATTGGAGGATATCTTTTACCAAAAGCAACAGCTGTCCTTTCCATAACACCAACAATGTAAAGTACATGCATTTCACATCAAAGTGTCATTAACGTGGCTAAAACAAAAATAAGAACAGGTATGTAAAGACAGGCGAAACTTCTTATCCTATGATAGCCTATTTTAAGAAGCATTCAAATTCAATTTTTAGCAAGATAAAGCTCATATAGCTACCTTCAACATCAATAAATCTCTTACCATAACCACTAAGATTTCCAAATCTTTCCCTATTGACTATTGACCATAAAATTTTATCAGTACTTTGTTATATACATACCTACAGGGAACATGAAGCAATAGAGGGTGTGGCGTGTATAATCTATAAAAATTAAACAACAGCTTCCTAACGATATTTGTAATAGTCTTATACGAAAAAATTCAATTTTTGCATTATTTTTTAGTAAATTAAAGTTCAATTATTGATCAAAATATTTTCTCTGAAACGGTCCTGTCCGTGTGCTGTACGATGAGTTACGTGCTGTAGACCAGCTGCGTAAACTAATCGCCGTTGAAAGATAGAAAGATACTTCCCAGTTTTTGGGGAATTTTTCAATGCAAAAGTACAAACCAAGAAAAATAGATATTTAAAAAAAAACTGATATTTTCTTATTATAATAATTAGTAGTAATTACTATATTATATGCAGTATTGTTACTGCAAGAGTTCGCAAACAAAACCACATCCGTAAGCATCTGTAGTTGCCAACTGCGAGCACTAAAATATGGAACAAAATGAAATAAAACTTATCATTTCTAGAGAAAATGTTGAAATTGATCCCCATTAGTACGAATACAGGCATGGCACCGACGCACCCAATTTTGGCGAATATTTTCCCAAATTTCAGGTACTCCCCTAATTGTGTCAGCAACTTCAAGTATACGGTTTCGCAATTCTTCCACCCTAGCAATTGGAGTATTGTAAACCAATGACTTCAAGTGACTCCAAAGATAAAAGTCCATTGGAGTTAGATCGGGTGACCGAGGTGGCCACTGCACAGGACTAAAGCGTCCAATCCATCGCTGAGGAAACACTTCATTCAAAAGTGTCGTTACTTCTCGAATACTGTGTGGAGGAGCCCCATCTTGAAGATAAAACATGCCCGAACTTGTAATGCCACATCGTCCAATAATTCAGGCAACCGGTTCTCCAAAAATTCAGTATATGTTGATCCATTTAGTCGTCCTTCAAAGAAATAGGGACCCACAAGTACATCGCCTATTATGCCAGCCCAAACATGCGATGTACGGTACGAGATGAGGTTCCTACTTGCTGTGCGAGTCGTCGAGTACTAATTGTGGGGTCTTCGTCAAGATTTTCCAACACTGCATCTTCAACATTAAGGGTCACTTGCTGACCACGTCCTTCTCCTCGAGGAATAACACTTCCCGTATCTCGCAGCCGCTGAACGTACTGTAGGATTGTATTTTATCATGGGGGGGGGGTGATGTTGTATCCATCGTTCCCGGTACAACCTAGTCGCCGCGAGTGCATTTTCTCCGTTCATTGTAAAACTAGTTTGTGCACAAACCAAAAAATTTAAGCAAAGTGAGAAATAAGAATCTCGTTTTTAATATAATCGGCACGCTATTCTCATTTTTACTTCTTTATAGAAATACACTGTCACTATCTGGAATTACAAAATAGACTTTTAGCTGGAATCTTTCACTTTTTAACACTGATGGGTCGATGCACGATGCTTAATATTTAATAATTAAGTGAAATAATGAATTCAATATAAATACAAAATCAGTTGATTGCACAAATTTTTTGACAATGTAACCTAACCTTCTTTTAGTTTTACTAGTATTAGATTATACCGACTTAGATTATAAGGTTGCATCTCGGGTCGCATAAAAACATTTCTAAAGTTTTTAATAAATAGCACAGGATCGGCCTTCATTTTCGTTGAATAAATGAACTTTAATTTACTAAAAAAAAAAACGCGAAAATAGAACTTTTTCGTATAAGACTTTTCTATTACAAATATCATCAGGAAGCTGTAGTTTAATTTTTATAGGTAGATTATACACGCCACACACTGTATATTCCACATCTCATTACAAACGTATGTCTAGAAACATTAATGAAATTGTACCAGACCTTTTCAGAATGTTATTTAATTTTAGTTAAAAATAATCTTCATCACTTTTCATAATTTTTTTCATTTTTCTACAAATTTCGTCAAATCCTCTAGTCGAGTTCTTCGCATGTTTTTTTTAAAGTAACTTTTACGATTCTCTAGTCATTCATTAGTTTCTCAATATGTAACTTCTTTTTGTTTATTTCGTTTCGTTTTGTTTATAATTCGTACAAACATTTCGTGAATTCCGTTACAATTATTATTAATACTGAACTGATATTTTAGTATATATTTTTTTTACTGCTTTACGTTTGTTCCATTTGTCACTTTTTTCTACTCATCTAAAATTTACTGTTACATAGATATGATTTATTTTTAGATAACTATAATTCCTTTTTCTCTGCGAAATTACACCCAAATTACTTTTTTCTGTGTACCCATCTCTTTGCTTCTTTGCTTTTTTTGTATAAAAATATTACAATTTTTTAATTATTGTTTACTTTTTCCACATATGTTTTATTAATTACGTTTGTATATTCAATAATATTTTGAATACACACAAACATCAACCGCTTGTTTCGACTACATTGTATTAGGTAAATGCTTAAGTGGATATAATTAGATTCCTATACTTAGTTCTACTGGTGTTTTGTCGGCATTATATCAAATTGCCTACAATTATCTAGACACAACACAGGACTACTAAATTAAAGATGTGACATGTTATTAAAGCTAAAGGTAATACTAGCGCATTCTTAATTATTATTGACAAAACTGTACACTGTTGCAATGGCAATTTTGGGCAAATTTCGAATACATACATAAAATGAATGTTTGCCCACAGCTTTTATTGAAAAATGTTATATGATATCCTAAAAATTCAAAGAAATTAACAATTTCGGCATAAATTTACATTTATCTTATGAACTTATTGGAAAATATTTATGAATTTTATATTTACTGACAAATGTCAAATGATACGAAGAAATTTTTAGTGAAAATATTAAAAATTACAATTATGTTATTTGTAACTGTTGCCAAATTATTATTTCTTCTATTCTGGCATTGCACATTAAGAGAAACATTAAATAATTGGTAAAATGGTAAAAAACATAACCTTAAAAAATTAGAACTTAAAATGTAATAGGAATGTAGCATAACTAGCGCCCTCTATGAAATATCCAAAAAATAATTAGAGCAGCGTATTTGGCGTCCTTAAAAACACCGGATTACCAAATTTCATAAAAATATTTCGCACCGTTTGGAAATTTTCGTAAAAATTCTATTTAAAAATTTGTATTTTGTCGCTCTGTATCTCGAAAACAAGAGAAGATAGACATATAGGTAGTTCATAAGACAAAAAATTGTTATTTTTTGTCGTACTTATCAGCTCCTGAATTTACGGAAGGTCTTTCTGAAACACCCTGTTAAATACCATAATATTGTACATACATTTTAAATATACTACTACAGTAATTTCTTACAAGTCTTTCTTGTTTATTCCAAAAATATCGTCCATTACTATTTAACATAGTAATTTAATAGTTAATAGTTATTTGTGCTTAATAGCAAATTTTAAAAATTGACTTAATTTATGTCTTTTTAATATTAAAGTAGCATACGTTTATATTTAACTTACACATAATTATTCTGAATATCTGAATATTTATTTTAAATATACAGGATGTTAGTAAATAAGTGCGACAAATTTCAGGGGGCGATTCTACATGAGAAAATAATGGCAGTTTGCTTATAAACGTATGTCCGCAAATGATTTGTTTTCCGAGATACGGGGTGTCAAAGTTTGCCTCACAGCCGACTATAATTCGATGCAAATGCAAAAATCAAGAGGATTTAAATCCGGCGATCGAGCAGGCCAATGTTCCGTACCTCCCCTACCTATCCAACCATTTGGATATACTGTGTCTAAGTGATTACGTACATTAATGCTAAAATGGGCTGGTGCACCGTCATGCATGTACCATAGGTGTTGTCTCAGCTGTAGAGGAATTTCTTCAAGAAGAACAGGTAACTCTTCCTGTAGGAAATTAAGATAAGATTCGCCTGTTAGTCGTTGTGGGAGGAAATATGGACCGATTAAATGATCATCAATTACCCCAAGCCATACATTTACGGAAAACTGATGCTGAAAATGAGCTTCAAAGATTCCATGGGGGTTTTCCTCAGCCCATAAGTGATTGTTATGGAAATTTCGTATACACTGTCGTCCAAAAGTAGCCTCGTCAGTAAACAAAACGGCATTTAAAAAATTAGGAATTTGAGCGATTTGATGATTAATCCATTGGCAAAAAAATAGGCGCGGAAAAAAGTCTCTAGGTAGTAGAGCTTGCACACGTTCAATATGAAACGGATACAATTGCTGTTCTTTAAGAATTTTAAATACAGTGAAGTTGCTTACATTCAATATGTTGGCAATTTTTCGAGTACTTGTTTCAGGTGACTCCGCAATTAACTCGAGAACTGCTTCTTCTAGTTGCACAGTTCGTACTTCTCGAGGGCGCCCACAGTCAACCGTTTGTTTCTTAAATGAACCATTTTCGCGCAAACGTTGATGAAGACGAGCAAATATTGTGTGATGAGGTACCCTACGTCCTGGATACAACTCAGCATACAATCGTCGAGCTTGCCGACCATTTCCATTACTTCGACCATAGACAAAATGCATGTCTGACAATTCCGCATTTGTAAAATTTTCCATTCTTTTCGATAAAAGAAAAATTAATTACTTATTAACACTAATGTTATAGCAAACTAAAAGCTTAATAAATTAATAATGACGAAACGCTAATTTGACATTTCTTAAAAATATTCGTATTTAACAGACAAATGTTGACAGTAGCCTACTAGGTAATGTATTAAAGAAATAAAAAATACGTGTTAAGATGTTTAATTTTTTTGCATCAAAACGGCGCCCCATACGAAGAAAAGGCAAGAGAGATTTTTTGTCACAAATTGAACGAGGAAAATGATTTTTAATTTGTAATATCTCAGTGGCGTACCATTTTTTTCTTTAAAAAAATTGAGATTATTACCCGTACGCGCGCCAATGATGAACATAAAATTCTTAATTGCGTGTCAAAAAATGCGCAATAACTACCTCTTAAAACCCACTAAATTTAATTTTTGCACTTCTCGACCGGTTTCAGAGCGATAAATTAAATCGCCAGTTTTTAAGAAAAACTTTGACACCCCGTATCTCGGATAACGAATCATTTGCAGATATACGTTTATAAGCAAACTGAAAATTGTCGTACTTATGTAGTAACACCCTGTATGTACGTAGAGAAGCTATATTTAGAAATTCATTGATCACAGCCGCCATTTTATTAATTGTCTATTTATTAATTTTTCTGCCTTGTCCACCATCACTGCTTCTTGTATATAAAGGAAATAGAAACAATAACAAAAACACTCCATATGTATCTTTTAAATTGTTGTTCGTTTAGTTACATCTCATAGATATGAAGAAGCGTATATGAGTTTACTTCAGAAGTTTGTAGGCACTGGACCTGCGCTCTCCATTCAAAACGATTTTTTTAGTCTTTACGCAAGAAAACAAAACAAAAGGTGGTGTAAGGTAATAGTAAACAAGTTGTTTAAATCAAACTAATTAGTTATTAAAATTAAATATATTGAATTCCTTTTAACTAGTTCAATAAGTTCGTAACTGAGGAAGGCATATATTAATAGTAAAATAAACATGTTCTTATTTATTTCAGTGTGTTTGTAGCAATAATATTTTATTTAATATTTACCATTCATAAAGTTTAATATTAAAATGCCTTGAAATGTATAAGATTTACTTTTCTCTTGTTTAATTTAAACTAACTACTTTCAAACTTATATGTAGTAATTTAAATGTAAAATTACAAAAAGCTAAAACAATCACTTACATATTTTAAATGTAAATAATAATTTTGTTAGTGCACAAACCCGGAATAAAATAATTTAGCTATCCCCTTTATTTGATTTGTCACAGGATAAGATAATTTCGGAATGTTGGGATTTATGAAAAATTCCAGTACACAATAAATGTTATCAGCGGTCGATATTTCGTAGAATCTGAATCATCAATGAAATTGATTGTAAATGATTATTTATATCATAATTAAAATTTTGGTAATAATATGTACTGTAGGTACCTATATACAGGGTGATTTCACTTTAAATTCAGAAACTGCAGGACCTAGATTCGTTATCAAAAAATAAGTAGGGTTTGCTCTATAACCTTTTTTCTTGCGGGACTCGGTATTCGAGATACAGGGTGTTAAAGTTAACGAAAAAAAAATTTTTTTTTCTGCTTTATCTTCAATATGCGCTGACGCAATGAAATTTACTACAGCGTATTCACTTAATTAGACCTTTTATTGAATGTAATATTAACATTGTGGCTTTAACCAGTGGCGTGCTACTGGAAGTGCCGCCCCATTTTCCTAAAAAAAAAAATTCGCCACTGGCGGTTTTTTGTAGAAATAATGTTACATTCAGGTACGACACCTTCAGTACCACGTCACTGGTTCATGTCACGAAGTTACTATTACATTCAATAAAAGGTCTAATTACGTGAATACACTGTAATAAATTTCATTCAAATCGTTCGTAATTATTATGATATGGCCGAAAATATATATTTTTTGGAAATTTGAACACCCTGTATCTCGAATACCACGTCCGCCAGGAAAAAAGTTTATTACTTATTTTTTGGCAGCTAATTTATTCCTGCAGTTTCTGTATTTAAAGTGAAATCACCCTGTATATAAATTTTGCTGAATAGCAGAGAAACATTTTGCTCAGAACAAAATAACCTACTTGTTATTGCTGGTTAGATAATAATGCTCTAAACAAATAAACTGAGTCATTTAAAATAACATACATAAACTGAATTATGATTTGACATACCTTAATAACATTCTTTGCATTGCATGCATTATGTAACTAATGCAATATCGCAATAATATTTTGTACCTGGCATTGCTAAACGTAATCAAATTATATCTAACTAAACAATATTTATTGCGACTTTCTTTTATGACAAAAGCCAACATTGTTTGTCTTGTAATAAAGGATATCATTTGGAGTACATTTTATTCGATGTGTTCCAATTAAAAATATATATAGGTACCTATAAATAGTACTACATACCAATGTGTATTTAGCTCCAGTCAGTACTTTTACTAAACTTTAGATAATTTTCTTGTCTTTGAGACCCAGGGTGTTAAAGTTTTAAAAAAATGTGTCATAAATCAATACACTTTTCAATTTTAAAGATGATAATAAAATTCCAGTAGCACATGTACTACTATTTTTAAAAATCTTAATACGTTATTGCTGAAATTGTTGAACATTAATACCCTGTATCTCAATAATAAAGTTTTGTTTATACGAGGTCTGTTCAGAAAATAACCGACCTTAATTTTTTTAAACTTTAGTATCAATTTCATACATTATTTGTCCTCGTCCATTAAAATACTCCTTTGCCCTATTACCACTTCTCCCAGCGGTGTTTCCATTTCGCGAAGCAGTCCTGGATAGCTTCATTTCAAATAGCCTTTAAAGTCTGTGATGAATTTGTTTTGATGTCATCAATAGTCTGAATACGGCGTCCTTTCAGCACTGATTTTAATTTCGGAAATAGGAAAAAAATTGAAAGGAGCCAGGTCTAGCGAGTGAGGAGGGTGAGGGAGGATAGTATGACAGTATGAGTTGTCTCGTCACAACTCTGGATTATTTTTGCGGATTTTTTCAAGTAACCGTTGTAAAACGCCTTGATAGTGCACACGGTTCACTGTTTCACCTTGAGGCAATTCCATTAAAATCGAAAAACACTGTGAGCATCATCCCTTTGACATTGGATCGAGACTGACGCGCTTTCTTGGGGCGTGGAGATCCATTAAGATGATATCTCAATGTCGTAGCGGTAAACCCAACTTTCGTCTCCCGTTATGATCTTTTGAATGAATTTTTCATCGTCATTGAATTGTTCAAGGAGACAAGCGTCCACACAATTCTCTTTCTGTTCGGTCATCAAACGAGGAACAAATTTTACTGCAACTCGATGTAGGTATGTTCAATTTTTCAGTCAAAATTTCTCGGCATGATCTAATTGAGATGCTAACCTCTTCAGCAATTTCTCTGACAGTCAATGGGCGTTTTGCATGCACGAGATCTTTGACTTTTTGATCAAGGGAATCATCAGTTAAAGTCGAAGGCCTTTCTGGTCGAGGATCATCTTCAATTGACTTACGACCACTTTTAAATCATGCAAACCATTTTTAACATTCCGTACGACCTAGAGCATCATCTTTCTGTGAAAGTTTTCCCCAATTTCACGCAAAATTTTATGTTGCATCGTTGTTCCGGAAAATCGCACAATTCAAAGATCGTCACAAACACGTTGCACTCAAATAACAATATTACGAAAACTAAATGAGATATCAACAATCCAAGAACATGTGGTTACAGCAGAGGTTTTGCGCATTGCGATGCTGTTAACCGCATTTCACTAAATATCTCTATTAACGCGTAATTAAAAAAGTTCGGTTATTTTCGGAAAAGACTCGTATATAAATTTTTATACAGTTGTTTATAAACATTAAATTTGGACGAGTATACGCCCTTCAATTTTGACACATGGTTGTGTTAAACTCTGTATACAATGTGTCCCACTTTTGAGAATCCGTTTTACAGATACAAATTATTTTAAGTTGAAAAAAATTGTTTTCTAACCCTTAGATTATGCGCTGGGACTTTTAGCACTAATTTATTCGTTATCAACGACACTTTCTGTAAGTACAGTTGGTATGCCCGTAGATTTTTCTTTTCCATTGTTTGGTTTCAAATCTTTTGCCAATAGCACATTTCCGGTTTCACAAAGTATTATAGTTGATGTTTGTGTCTGGAAATCCCCACATAAATTGCTCGATGCAAGATTGCAAAGATTATATTCGTGATCCATCTTCATTTCGAGGTCCACTTCCTGGAGTATTAAAAATATTTTTAACCTCAAAATTTTATTTATGTCATAACTTACCAGTAATTCTAACATGACAAAAGTTTAGCTGTGAAAACACTGATTGATTTGAAATATGTACGACTTAATATTGAAGCAAAAGACACGGACGACGGACGCTACTGAAATGTGCACAAATTGCAATTTAGCGTCATCGGTCATAATGATCCGTTTACAATAAACAGCAACAAACCATTGCATCTACACTCGCGATAATTCGATGGCTGATTGGTTGAATGAAATGTGAAAAATTACACCAATTATGAGTCGGTAAAACGAAATGTTTTAACGTAGTATTGATCTTATTGTTTTAGTAATTTTTAATTTTAACAGAATTTGACGCGAAGGAAATAAACTTACTGATTCAAACAAAATTACTGATCACGCGGCTTGTAATCATTTGTACTTTTTTGTACTTTGTACTAAATATTAATGCAAGATGAATTCTTAATTCAGGTCGGTGAGCCAGTTTAATATTAATTGTGACAGATTAAATATAAAATTACCTACTACTTTCCTATTATAATTTACTGGTCCTTCGAAAGCCGAAAATGTATTACTGGGGTCGCTATTGCAAAATACATATCTTTTACTAGCTAAGGCGAATTATGCGTACATTTTATACGCCATTTCTTACTGTGAACCGAAAGAAACAAACGGCGCGCGTTGAAAGGTTTGTTAAATAACATTCCTTGGTTTACAGTTTCCTTTAGGTAATCGATTTATACCTGTTCAGTAGTTTTTCCGCCCTCCGTTAATATCTTCTTGCGCAGCAATGTACTAGGAAGTACTTAGTTGTAATTTATCATTTTCGCCCGCCATTGCAGATAATAAAAAGTTCATTATAGGGAAAGAAAACATTATCGGTTGATATATCAATTACACATCGAATACAACCTACCATTTGTTAAAGTGCATACAATTATGTTAATGCTCGCAAGCGTACGGGAACCGTACAACAAATAGTTTCTACGTTCCTAAACACAGTTCTTGGTAAATAGCAGTTGACGGTTCAATACCTCCCTTACTATATTTAGCAGCCACAGTCATATCTTTGTACTTTCAGCTCAGATAAAAATAAAGCTTGTTGTGGTGATGGGTAAAAGCAGAGTGCTGCCAATAGTATAAACAAATAATTATCTAAGCGATGTGTTCGAAAATCGTAAAGTTGCGCCCGTCCCCATCACCCTACAGGACGACCTTTATTTGTAGGGGAAAGTGGGGAACATAGGAGTCGAATCCTCAGCGCTCTAGGTTCTCGAGCGAACAGTGATTTTGCTGATGATAAAAAGTGTAGGATGTAACATAGATAATATTTGTAATTTTTACATCAAATTTTATACTTAATGAAGCAGCAAAAAAGTCCTTTATATTATACAATATTATAAATGTTTTAAAACAAGCAGAACAAGGGATATCCCTTACAGGCTGTTCTAATTTCACTATAAATATTTATAATAAATAAAATTACTTTCATTGGCGAAAATAGTATGTGTTACCTTTGTGGTAAGCACATTTTGTATTTGCGACGCGAATGTACAATTTAAAGTATCTAAAGTTATATTTCACCTATTTATTAACTGTAAAATAAAGGTTAAACGTGGAAAAATCAGTTTTCGAAAATTGCGCATTATTATTTCAAAAAGCGATGGATGTTGATGAAATTTATGGAAAAGACGATCAATCTAAAGACCAAACTGTAGTATAACAACCCCGGGTTCGATCGAAAAAAAAATAATATAAACGTAGTTGTGGCCAAAAATATGTGATCGTCATAAGGGATCCCTACGTTGAATACATCTATTTTTTTATTGACCAAAATACGCTGGCTACTAACTTTAAAGAGGGGAGTATGGTTTAATTTTATAAATCAAAAGCAGAGTGAATACACCTAACTTTATTATTTACGTACAACAGTCTTCAAATTGAACATGTGACAAATAGAAAAAACAACAAAAACATTAACAACCATTTAACATAAAATGAGTGTGCCAGGCTCACCTAGAGCTCCTGTGGGGAAAGAGCATGGCAGAGAAACCCACGATCGTTGCTCTAACTACCCAAATATAAATACAAAACCGACAATAAAAGGCATAAATTAAGATCCTTTGCTAATGATAAAATAAGACCTGACTTATTTAATGTCTCACTAAATGTCACCTCACTCGAATTAGACATACACACTTCCAAGTAAACCTGAAGAGGTTTGGTGTTAGTTAGCCGGCAGGGCCGGAAGGTAATAATAACAACAATAATAACAACAACAATAACAATAACAACAATAATAACAACAATAATAATAACAATATGCTTCATTTCTCCTGAGATATAATACAATGCATGGAAAACGTCAAGTAAATACAATAAAATTCAAGGTACTGGAGTCCCATACGGGAAGCAATCCAGCTATAGTTGAGATTTCGGAAGATTTGTTTTAGCAATTCCATTTTTGTATTTAATTATTCATTTTTTTCAGATTCCTTCCTCACGGGCGAAAATGTTAGTGAAATCAACAAGGCCCTTATATGCGTCTTGACATAAAGTGAGCACAAGAAATGCTTTTTTAGTTATTTTTCGAACAACGTAATCATGACAAAACAAGTTAAATGTGAAACAAAGGAGTTGTTATTGCAATATCCGGGCAGTCACGACAATATATATATACCTACATATTTTAACATGTAATAAATAAAGAGCAATCGTTAATAATAATGAAGGCTAAACATATACAGAATTATTATCATGAAACGTCTATAATCATCACAATCATAAGATTACATAGAACAATTAACAACAAAGTATTTAGAGAATAATTATCTGCTAATTAATACGGGTTAAACACTTTGATTTTTCACTATTTTGTCTCACTGCTCGCTGATAGTCTTACTCCCATCTCCACACTGTTCTCACTTCAACTATCTAGGCTTCCTTTCATAATTCCCCACCTATAACACCTATAAGCGCTTGTTTTTGCGCTTCCTTCTACCAACTGTCAATATTACGTTTTCATTATTGTGCAACACCCATGTAACAGGTGACGTCGAACTTGATATGATAAGTATGGTTTTGCACAAAACCCCGATTCGATTGACATTGAAATTGTTGCTTCCGCTTTTGTTTTGCATTTGTTCATTAATTTTGTTAATTGTTTAATTACTAAACGTTAACTGTAGAAGTTAATATCGTAGATATAGGTTCTAATTGATCCAAAAAAACGAATCGAAAAAGAAAAATTTCAGAAAGTAGAAATTAAATAGCCCTTTACAACTAACAAAGTAGAACGTACAAAACAGTGTTATAAACAAATTGTCCCAGGCTCAGGCAAAAGCCGGGTCGGGAATCCTCTCTTTTTCCATTAAATGGAGCTAATTTTTACGGTAATTTAAAAAAGAGAGAAATCACCTACGCCTCTTTGTTTCCAAGATAACTTTTTTTATTGTTAATTAACTATTGAACGTTTCGGACCGGGATTTTAGAGACAATTAAAGAAAGGGTTAAACTCTTATTTCCAAAAACTTCTACATTGATAGTTCATATAATAAACGCGCTAGCAGCAGTAAAAGTTAATGTTAATAAACGGCCTGCACGGAGGAGAATGAGCGCAGAGCCCACGCATGCGCGTAAATGTCGCTCTCGATCACGAGCGAAATTTTTTACTTCAATGGTTCAAAAATCTTTCGCGGAAGCAATAAAAATCAACTGTGATGTGTGGTCAATAATATCTTCAATAATGCCCTTTCAACTACCACCTACAGAATTAACACTTATCTCCAAGAGATAAAAAAATATATTTCTTTTATTCAAGTGGCTATGAAAAAGTGGATTCACCCAACCCATTTTTTGCGACAGTGTATAATTATGATTTAGCAAGAACCAAAACCATGACATCAAAGGTATTAATACTCATTGCAAATATGATCCCAAAGTTCAAAAAAATATATTTTTTGCTAATTGTAAGAGCAGTTCGGTAGCCGGTTATGATACATCTTATATATCTATATTTAATTAAGTAAGCTATTCTGGTCCTTGTACCACGATCGTATTAAGTTTGCGCAAACGATCTGAATAGTGATCTTTTTTTTTATCCTGAAGATCAAATTAATTTACAACTCTTTTATTGAACAACAACGTAATCTATATAACTGCATTTCTTTTAAAACTCTTTTGTGCGCCTGCTTTCTTTTATTAACTCATTAAAATCAAATTCAAATCATTTTTTAGAAGATTAAATATTTTTTCAAATATTGGAAAATATAGAGATATTTTTTTAATTAATCACAAAGTATAATTCTCGGTAAATTACAAGTTTCTGTACAAACACATTTCTATACAGCAAAAGAGATATTAAATAAAAAAGACCTACAAATTTCGACCTAAAGAAACTGCAGTTGCAGTGACTAGTATTCAGTAAATCAGAATAGTACTAGTGCCAATAAATACGAACTAATATTCTATTGATAATTATTAAAAATACAGAAAATTAATCGCATAGATCTGCAAAATAGTTTTATGTCCTGCTAGGCGAAAAACATAAGGTTGAATTTCCTATTCGATTCAGTAAATGTTTAGTAACAATATAAATTTATAACAAAATAAATGTAATTTTTTTGGATCATATTGTGTAGTATTTATACGTTAATTTTTTTATTTATTTACCGAACTTTTTTGTTGTTTCAAGAAGTGTTAGGAGCTTTTGTGTATTCAACGGAACGTTTTGTACCCAGTGTTTCAAAAATATGATTAAGATATTTTTAACTTACTGTACTTTAACTGTTGTAATGATGGCAATTCTAACATTTTATATATTGAAAATATTTCTGAAAACGAAACCTACCTTGCACTTAAATCGTTGAAACCTAAAATGACAACCGGGCCAGATTTCATTCCATCTTTCCTCCCTAAAGATTGTGCTTCTGTGCTATGTAAGCCAGTAAATTTTCTTTTTAACTTAATTCTTAGTACATCGACTTTTCCCAACAACTGGAAACTATCCCGAATATGTCCAATTTTTAAAAGTGGAGACAGATGTGACATCTCTAATTATCGTCCAATTACGATAATTTCTAATTTGGCCAAAGCTTTTGAAACTATAATCCACTCCTCTATATACAATCATGTAAGTAATATCATTAGCCCATGTCAACATGGGTTTATGAAGGGCAGATCTACCAATACTAACCTACTCTCAATAACACAATATATATCAGAAACCCTTGATAATCAAGGTCAAGTAGATGTCATTTATACTGATATGACGAAAGCCTTTGATCGTCTACACCATAAGATTCTTATAGACAAACTTGATCACGTAGGTGTTTCTGGTAAGTTGTGTCAACTATTTAAGTCTTACCTTCACGGCAGACTTCAATTTGTACAATGTCAAGGATTTAGCTCATCTCAATTTATAGCACTATCTGGGGTTCCTCAGGGGTCCATCTTGGGTCCTTTGTTATTTAACATTTATATAAACGATATATCTTCCTGTCTCGATGTTAAGTACCTACTATATGCTGATGACATGAAAATCTACCGGTCAGTATCTAACGTTGATCATGGTGAACTGTTGCAGAATAATTTAGAACGAATTAATGACTGGTGCAAGTTGAATCATCTCAATTTAAACATTAAAAAATGCAACGTTCTGTCATTTTCTCGCAAGCAGAGCACATTGGTCTTTCCTTATAACTTGGATGGCATCCTTCTTTCAAGACCCCTAACATTCAGTGATCTAGGAGTTACCTTTGATCCTAGACTCTCATTTACCGCTCATATAAGTGCAATCGTTACGAAAGCCAGCAAGAATATGGGTTTTATTATACGCAATTCGAGAGAATTCCAATCGGTGGATGCATTACTTTGCCTGTACTATGCTTTTGTTCGCTCCAAACTGGAATACTGTTCTTCTGTTTGGTATCCTAAATATGGCAATCAGAAGTATATGATTGAATATGTACAGAGAAAGTTCTTGAAACACGTATATTTTAAGCTGCATGGATTTTATCCACCTATAGGTTATCCCCATGATATGTTATTGGCAGAGTACAAAGTTAACAGCCTAGATTCCCGTAGACTCTGTATTGCTATGATTATATTGTTTAAGATCGTTAATAATTTGATGGACTGTCCTGAAATCCTGAACAGACTAGAATTCAATGTACCTCGCTTGAACTCTCGGCATCGTGACACCTTTAGATTGCCTTTTCCGAAAACGCATATGTTATCATCATCTCCATTGTATCGGATGTGCATGAGTTATACGTCGCTCCAAGGTTCAATAGACTTGTTTTTTTCATCTGTTTCCAAAATCAAGACTATAATATTGGGATCTTAGTATTCCTTTTTCTTGTTTTTAATTTGTGCTATTTATGTGTTTTAAATCTGTTACTTAACTTAACTTGTTTAGTTTGTCCATTTGCTTGCTTTTTACGATTGTTTTTGTTTTATTATCTAAACTTTATATATGTAAATAATATGTGTGTAATTAGCCTGCCCGGTAATTGGTATTTAGCTGTTGGGCAGATGTATCTTAAAATAAAATAAATAAAAATAAAATAAAATATGTACAGTAATTACATTAAATATATAGAAACCCTTGTACACTTTCAGAATGGCTGTACTTTTTATACCCTATAATAGCAACCCATATTTTTGATAAAGGTCAGTGGCATTGATATGCCTTTTATGTCGGATAACACAATATAACAGATTTTGTTATAATTTCTAATGACTAGCAAGGAAAAATTAATTCAAATCGTCGAACAATAATCAATTTTTTATATCTATGTGTTATTAATATTAACCACCCGTTACTTATTAAAAGTAATAAATAATCTGTAATTTAATTTGCACGCGATTTTCAATTACAGGTGATATAATTACATGTTCCGCAGTTACAATTTTAATAACATATATTAAGCCACATGAATAAAAAAATGACAGTTCCAGTCAACATATAGGTAGGTATATAAATGTATTTTTATTATTATGCAGGAAATTAAATAAGCATTTCGATATTTTAATTTACGTATCATATTTGTAGCATATTTTCGATAAAGTGCAAATTTTACTGCCAAATGTAAATAAAATATAATTTTGAATAAAATGTTACCTAGGAATATATTTAATGTAAATGTTACTAATTAAAAAATCAAATTAATAAAATTTTTCACAAAACAAAAAATCGAAATTAATCTTTTAAAATGTGAATTAGTTCATTATAAATAGATACGACAGTACTACCATTCTAAATCAAAATTACAGAATACTGAAATAATATTTAAAAAATAATTACAATAAAATTGAAACATATTTCATTCCTACCAAAATTACTCGCACAAGTGGAACATTTAGGTGAAATATAATCATTTAAAATACAAGTTATTCATAAAGTAAGAGTACTGAGACTCTGATGCTCTGTAATTTTTGGTTGCGACAAAGCTGGTAACATTGCATTCAAAGCCAATGTTTTGGGGGCAGAACGCGCACTCATTTGTCTCAGTCAGTTGAGAACTGTTGTTGTAGTAGCGTGTTGAAAAATTGTGTCGGTATTCCGAATCCGCTATCTGCGAATGAGGAGCGTAATCTGGCAAGGGGAAAGATTTTTAACGAAATCAAAATTGTTCATGGGGATGGTGCGATGAATCATGCTAATGTGTACTGTCGTGAGTATAAAGTGGAACCAAAATTCATGATGAACAAAGGAATGGGCTTTCCTCAATCGTGACTACACTACACCCCTGAGACAATCAATGCAGTGGCGACATCTACCTTCACCATCAACGAAAAAATTCAAAACTGTTGTTTCGGTCCGAAAAATCATGGTAACTGTGTTTTGGGATCATTAAGAGATTCTCATCATTGACTTTTTGCCCTAGGGGAAAAACAATTAAATTAGCGCTGCGCGGTACTGTCAAACCCTGAAAACACTACGGAGAGCGATATAGAACAAAAGAAGGGGGATGTTAACGAAGAGTGTGTTTGTTGCATTACAATGCACGTCTCCACAAACAACGCCACTAAAAACTCTTGGATTCATTCATCAACCATCCCGCTCACAGCCCTGACCTGATACCTTCTGATTTTCATCTTTTCTCTTCTCTGAAGGTTTTTGTGATTGGAAAAAGGTTTTCTACCGACGATGAGGTCCATAGTCCCGTGAACCAATGGTCCCGAGAGATAGCGAGACATTTTTCTGACAAAGGTATCGGAAAACTCATCCCTCGGCTTACAAAGTGCATTGAGGTTGAAGACGACTACGTCAAAAATAATGTTTGATGTACCTTTCTAAATGTGTTAATTTTGAAATAATGAGCACTCCTATTTTGTGAACGTGCCTGGTAACATCGTCAGTAGATCGTCTCATTCACAGAACAGTGATGAGAACTAATAAGTTCGAAATATTTCTGAGTACGAATGATCTTAGTAAATAGATACTACGGCTGTAATTCAATGTTGGAACGAACATTAGCCTGCAGAGTCGTCGTGTCCCACAATATTAGTTAAATGCTCACCGGCGGTATAAAATAAGCCAAAAATAAAAGCTTACACATAATTACTGTTTCCTGGAAATAGACCTAACATTTTTTGCAAAAAAAAAGTTTTTAAATGTTTCAAGTCAAATTTGATACACTGTTGCCCACAATTCTATTGTAACCTTATAAAACTGTGTTCGTAATTCTGCATTTTATATACCAATGCCGTAATACAAAATATAGTAAACAAATATTATTATGACACGGATAAATTAAAAAGTAACGAAAAGTTTCAAAGCAATGATCGAAGTTTCCTCCATAAGATTGCGAGGATTCCTTTAAGGAATCTACAGTTTTTCTTATTTAAAAGAAAATACATATTTATATTTCTAATTTCATTTGCAAAACATAAAATAAATAAAAAAGGAATCGAATGGTATGGTATGATTCTAAGAAAGTGATAGAGAAAAAAAATAAAGTAATTCAAAAAATGATCGAAAAAAAAAAAGAATATTAATTAGTAGTTAGGTATAGAAGAGAATATTAAAAAGAAGGAAGTTAGAGCAAAGGATTTTAATACAAGCCCTTTTTTTAAATAAAGGAGACGAATTTATTGGCAGATGAAGATGGAACTTAAAAAGAAAAGAAAGAAGAAACAGAAATAATGAAAAAGAAGGAAATGTTTTATTCAATCCAATAATTAAAAAAATGTATGATGAAAATATAGATAAATTTGGGTTGTTATACCACATACTAGCAATAACTAAAAATGAATTGAAAGAAATATAAATGAAGAAAATAACTGAATAATACATGCGCTGGGCAGACAAGCAATATCAAGAAGGGGAAGAGTTTCTAGTGAAAAATATTTTTAAATATTTAGGGGCAACGGTTACATCCACGACATATTTGCAAAATACAGCCACAGTTAATGCTGGAAAGGGATGTAATGCTTTAAATCGCAATTGAACAGTAAACTTACATCAAGATCTCTAAAAATTTAAGTATATTCATCGTGCTCTTACATTGCAAGTGATATATGGATAATGAGGCAGAGAGATAAAAAACTACTGCAAGTATGGAAAAGTAAAGTTCTCAGAAACATGTTTAGGGGGCAGGGAAGTCGAAAATATGTAGGACGAAAGATCAAATCAGAAGCTTAAAAAGCTATATGATGAGATAAATATAACAGGGATAATAAATGCCCAAATAATTCTCTGAATGGGAAACGTGATGAGAATGCTAAATGAGAATGTACAAAGGATAATGTTGGATAGCAGGATTCGAAGAAAAATGGGGTGAGAACGACCAAAGATACAACGAAAAACGAGTTTAATCCTAATTTTCATTTTTTTTTATTTTTTGTTATTATTTCTGATATGTAACGATTTTAAACGATGTGTATATATTTTTATGTTTATTTGTGTATTTATGTAAGTATATCAATCTAGATTTATTTATTGCTTCTTGATGTGTTAATTAATTAATTAAAATTATTTCGAAAATGTATATTTTCTATTGTAAAACTAAAAAAAAAACTGCCAAGATTATTATTATTCATTATTACTTCAAAATCTTAGAAAATAAAAAAAATTGACAGGAGTACTTTTTGCCTAACCATATTTCCAGAACTGGCTGCGGCGGCTGTTGCGGATGGGGGGAACTCTGAGCTCTGGGGGAGCCCCTCTAGAAGTTTTCATAGACAAAAAATATAATTTAACTCTGAATACGTGGGCTCCTCGTATCTCGCCTCTACATTTGTAAATTGTTTACAGCGGTGGTCATGGTTATCGTCGCGCAGCAGTGAAAATCCCATTGGCAGTAGTCAGTAGTGCATATTTATGCAGTTTAGGGTCTGTTTAATCCGACCGTAACTAAATAATCACCGCTATTCACCGCTTTTTTTCTTAATAAAAGTAATTTGTTCAGATGTGGTGTAAAATGTTGTTACTTAAATATTGTTTCTGGTGTTTTTTTTTTTTAAACTGTAAAGTTTTAAATTAATTGTAGTACTTGCAGTAGCGCTATTTATTGAAAAAACAGTGGTGCGAGAAATACGAAATTTTAATGAAAAAGTATTTGAAGTTTATTTCGGAACAGCAGAACAATAGATCTTCAGTATAAAAAATAATGTTGAGTACATTTTCCCTATTTTTCAATAGTTCTTAAAATAAAGCTACCCCATTATATTTGATTTTTTTTTTCAATACTTTGTACCTAATTTTTTTCACCCTCCCTGTTATGGAACTCAAGAGCGGCCACTGGGTACCTATTAGTAATTGAAATGAAGAACACCAACATGGGTTAGTAAACATTAAAAGTATTATTGTACTGAATTTTGTAAAATTTAGACATTTAAAAACAAATATTTTAAAATTTATAGAAACTTCTTTGCTTATTTTTACTTGAAAATGTTCTTTTTATTTGTTAACACTTGTGTATTTTAGGTTATATTGGAAGGTAGGATTTATTTTTATTACTTTAACGAGTCGATACTATCTGCGATCAACGTTTATTACACGTGTCTTTAACACTCTGTATATCCACAAGCGGAATAAAAATTTCAGCATTTTGATAAATTATTCGCTGGTTTTAACGGCATTATTAAAAATAAAAGTAGTAGCGAAATAAATTAGGCTTTGTTTACTTTTTTCAACACGTTTTAACTTTGATAAAATATAGTTTACATAAATACAACAAAACTATATTTTTCTTATAAGAAACTCAGTCAAACATTAGAGAGATCTACATTCAAAGCACGTGAGACGATAATTAATCCTTTGGAGACCATAAAAAAGTTATTTTTTGATCTTGAACTTTAAATCTAATAATATCCACCGTTCCAAACTTCGTCATTTTATTTTGAGTGTGCATATTTCAGTCTAAAATTAGACTAAAGTTAAGGAAACATTTTCTCATTTTAGATCTCCTTTTAACACACATACTAAAAAATTCATGAGATACGATCAAACTGCCAGCTGACGCTGAAATAAAAATCAGTCGAAAGTTTCGTAAAAACCAGACTAGACAAAGACTTCGTTTTCAAGATCAGGGTCACACTATTTTTAATACCCATAAATATAGCATCCGTTTGTTACCAGCTCAGTATCCTACGATGTTTACGCTGTTTTTTTTTTCTGGCAAAAGGATATTGTACATCGAAAATATTCGTATTCATACAAAGTCCGACAACGAAAAAAGTAAGGAATGTCAAATATTTTGAAAATACAAAATGTTGTAACTTACAAATTATCGTGCCACATAATTTCTCAAGCTGAACGTTACATATTATTTCAGATTTATTTATATGAATTAAAATCTGCAATTATTTATCCGTGTCATATTGTAGTTTAATTGGGTATTTTTTCATCCGTGAAAAAAGTGAAAAATGTATTACATAAACCCCTGTTTCAAAAGGAGAAGGCAGATGTTATTTTTGTGGAAATATTTCTGCTAAATCAAAAATAAAAAGATAGAAAGATCTGTCATTTACTTTTATACTATTTATTTTAGAATACTCCATATTGGAAAGTTTGTCTAAAATTGTTGTATCGTTCCCAAGGGTCTGTGATCGAGCGGTGCCCAGATTCTGGGACACCCGGTATAAAAAATAAGCAGTTGGAACTACCTTAATTTCTATAAATTTATGGTTTTTATGGTTAGTATTAAAAAAAATGTGAGATGTTATATTTTGTATTCTGGAGATAAGAATTCCTCTACAACTACCACAAATATAAAAAATTTCAGATACGAAATAGTGTTTGCTTCTACATTTCATCATGGAAGATCAACAAGGCCTGAGCTTCATCACAAAATTTAGTGAACATCAGAAAAATACCTTATAACTGTCGTACTCCAGGTCCTGAGCTCAACTTTCGAATCTGACCTACGAGACTGTTTGTAAATCCCTACGTGCGGTAAACCGAGCAGAAAGCAGTTGCTGATATCAAATCAAAGTTTTCACCTTTGTTTTGAATTGAAATTATTACCCATGTTTCGAATTCAATCACCAAAATTGTCAGCAAAGTTTTAAACTGCTCCAAATACCCCAAGCCGTAGGAGACGACATCTGAAGATGCTGTTGGCAGAACAACTGCCGACGACCTCCGCAGGCTGCTCAAAATATCACTCCGTTTTCGAATTTTTTTCACAAAAACGCCAGGAATGCCATAAAATCTAGCTGGAACATGAAAATGATCTTC
Source organism: Anoplophora glabripennis (assembly GCF_000390285.2). Lineage (NCBI taxonomy): Eukaryota > Metazoa > Arthropoda > Insecta > Coleoptera > Cerambycidae > Anoplophora > Anoplophora glabripennis. Next base: position 260,535 of record NW_019416616.1, on the reverse strand, counting down.
TTTACCTATATAAATCTAAAATAAAGTTATACTCCACGATGGGAACAATAGCCATGAATTGGTCGAATTCGGAGAGGCCAGAAGAGCAGTACTCGAGAATTGGCTGAGCCACTTTGAAACGGGATCGCACGTACACTCTGCAGTTCTATCATCAGGGCAGAAGCCTCTGGCTATTGTATATACAAGACTCGAATTCAAGCGTATTCATTACCTTTTGATATATTACATTTGTTTATTTAAAGGGAAATAAGTACCAAGACTATAAGAACGGATCCACACCTGAAAAGCTAAGTACGGCTTTTTTTCGAGTTGCATTGTATATACATACTCCTTTATTTGTGTACAGTATTTTGTAAAAAACATTGTCCATTGAGAACTGTCTGTGCCTATAGCGCAAATTTTAAGGGATAAAGCTAAGCTTAAAAGACAGAGCCAAACAGGATTTAAAAACAGTAAAAAAATTTGCCAAAGTGATAAAATCTAAGTATTAAACATTTAAGTAAAGTACAGCTCAAATGAAAGTTTTCCTGAGGATCCTGAGAATGAAAAATAATGTTCGCAGTTTTTCCCAAAATTGTACTAAATTTTATCTTGTCGAGACCTAAAAGCAGTAAGCCACTATAAATTTTGCAATCCTACATTAGCAACTATAAAAACGGCTTTCTGAAATTTTATTTCGTCTCCAGTTCTTTTAGACTGTACACTTGTCCTTATTTTAGAGAGACATAAGGACTAATTTTCTCTTATGATTAATAACCCCAGAGATAACTGTATCAGTAAATGACTCCATGAGAAAGGAACAAAAAAAGAATAGAAAATAGGGCGGGAAATTTAAATGATCATGGACTCTAGTGTGAGAAATAATAAAGTGTAAAATAAATGTTATTGTTGGTATTGTTACCTTTTATACATGGGTCTTCACAAAACAGTTTATCACGACAACAGCCAGGTCATTCGCCAGAAATCAAGAGGGTATATGAAACAAATATCAAAGCTACTGTTCTGTCAATAAAAAACAAATAAATAGGTAACTCACCGGTGGGTTACACTCCCCCTAACTTTAGGATTAAAGGTATATCCTTCCATACGTTTCCATTATATTAATTAGCAAATATGTATCATTCTTTCTTGAACAACTAGCTAGTGTCACCTGAAATAAGTCGAGGCTCCCCCGGACGCCAACTAGCTAGCATCCCAACTACCGGATGTGTGAGTCATATTATTATGCCACCTACCTCAACACCACCCAGTATGTGTCAATCTAAGCGCAAGTAAGACCTCGCAAAACTTACAAGGCACACTTCGAAGGAATCACAGCCATAAACATAAACGAGTATGGCATATTACTCACAAATTCACAATTCATTAAACAAAATGTATTCAAGCTAGCACACAACCAACCAATAATTAACCTTATTCGGGCGCTGGCCAGGCACCACTGTCACAAAGAACACCCTCTCTTAGTTTCGGCATCCCGGGCTACATTTTGGTACTCATAAATTAGATTATCTCAAGAGCAAATAAACGCTTGGCTGGCGCATTCCGTGTGAACAGCTGAGGTTTGATTCAAAGCAACCACGATAGTTTTCAATGTAAAATAAAATAAATATTGTTTCCTATGTTTACAATACTTTAAAAATAAACAAGTTTTACAAAAGGAACTTCTCATGTGGTAGTCACTGAAGTGAAGTACTTCACCTTCGGAAAATTTTGAATTGTACTATAAATTGCAGAACGATACTATCGTTTTTGAAACTTATGTAATAGTACGAATTTAGTATAATAGTACACTTAGGAACATTCCTGGCTCTTCCCCAAGTATCTGTAATATATGGTGCAATGAGAGGCGTCCGACAACTCCGACTACCTCTTTGCAGAACTGCTGAAGGCGAGAGTCTCGGCAATGCCTTGTGGTTATGAAGATTTCGGTGTAAATAGAGGTCTGGCCTAAAGTAGAGGTACAGGAAATATAAATACACGAGTAACTTCATTAGAAGTAGTGAACAGTTTTAAGAGTTTACGTTAGTATTTTTGTAGTATGTATTTACATTAACACTTAGATATACGGGATAGAAATTCCGGAGAAAAAAATATCAAAATATTTATCTTGCCTGCAATAAAGGCAAATACCAATATGTACTACATATTTCAATTAAATTCATGTAGATACACATTTACATTTATTCTATTACGTATCGAATCATAACTGTCAGCAATTTCCTACACCTACATACCTTTCTAAATGTGTCACGGTGTCAAATAAGTGATGAGAAGTCTTATTTTATCAGTGTTATGCATATTTTCAATGAGTCTAAATATGGTGACTAATTAATAACTTTATAGAACACGTGCAAACTTGATAAAATCCATTGTTTATGCAGAGGGCACGTTGACGTCTCTCTTTCCTCAAGTAAACACATTTTGCTTGGGTTATAGCGCGCTTTATTGCTGATAATTTAATTTACTCTGCGCACCAAATAAGTCGATACAAGTTGCTTTATCGTGTGCCGAAGTATTCGAATAATTTTAATAAATGTATATTAATGGAACAATGTATCTATCAATAAACACTTAAAAGCAATTACGCGGTTATAGGTTTGATTGTGTTAATTAGTTCGTTAAATATAGACAATTTATTAGATGGAAGGTGTCTCAATTTTTCGTGCACGTCGAACTATCACAGATTTTTCAAAATAATACAATTTAACTAATTTATCTCTGTCAAAATTGCTTTGTTCAGCCATTATAGGGTGTCAATTTTTTTTCAAATATGTAATTCCACAATACCTGTGACAATACCTTCTTCGAACGAAATGATATTTGATTTGTATGGAGGGTCCGATTCTTGTAAAATATTTTCATACAACTTTATTTTCACAAACTGATTTGTGACATTAAAATTATAAGATTTTATTACAAAGAATGAGAATTTGTAAAATTAACTTAAAATTGTTTAGATTCATTTCATTAAGACTTTTTTTTTGATATTGAAAGTTAAAGCTATAATTCTGAATAATAGAATTATGGTCGTACTCTGCCCCCTTGATCGTGATTTTACAACAAATATTTTACTTACGTTGTCGATTGAATAAATTAAAATTTGCTGAAGGTAATTTATACTTATTTTCGAATATTTTCTTGAAAATTTGCTGCTGTTTTTTATCTTCAACAAGAACCTACGAAATTTTAAATTTATTCTTAGACTTTCATTGGTTGGAATTTAATATTTCAAGGAATCTGAGAACGATACTAAACTACTGGAAAAAATTAAGGGAACAAAAACATTTTGTTCCCTTACTTTACGCTCTTTTGGCAAATTTTCACAATAACCCTGTAAATTGACACGTTGATCCATAGAACCGTTTTTCTGTTCCAAATGATCGAAGTTTTGAAAAGAATTAAAGGAACACTTTTATTACTCCTAATTATCAAAATTAAAAAGAATGTTTCCCAGAATTTTACATTAGATATCGTTTAAATTTAAGAAATAAAAGTCAAAATATTTATATTTGGGAAAGTTGCTGAATATTGGAGAAAACAATATCTAGTTATTATTTCCGCCAGGATTCAGTCTTTGCATACCATAATTACACTAATCTTTATTTAAATGCATTAAAAGAAAAGTTGATACCCGAAGTTGAATTTCGTCCTTCTCGATATATTCTGCGAAGTTTACTTACCTTTCAAAAAACCGTTTTGTTCAAACTTACTTTTTTTGTTAAAAAAATATTTTTTTTTTCAAAACTTCTTTTTTTCAGTAAAAATAAATTGATCAAAAGTTTTTGTAAACTTATTTTTTTGTCAGAACTACTAGATATTGTTTTCTTAAATGTCCAGCAACTTTTCCAAAAGAAAAAAAATCAAATTATTGCAAAAATTTATTTTATTTTTTTTTTGTTAAATTTAAACTATACTATATAGTAACGTAAAATTGTGGTTCAATGGAACAACGTGTCAATATACAAGGTTATTGAGAGTACATTGAGCTGTAAAAATTTTTCTCAACATTACCGTTTTCATCTATATATAAATTAGCGGCAGATTTTCTAAAAAACCGTTGAAAGCAATTTTTTCACTTTGTAATTTAACGTCAAGGAAAAAAATCTTCGAAGACCATGGCAGGTCCTTGTAGAGGATTTATTCAAGTTTCCAAACCGCGCTTGGCTTTACTGTGCAATAATTTTGCCAAGGTATCCATGACTAAAGACAAAAGTGACATTTTTCATTCAACCATCAATATCTCGGTAACCAACAGTCGTAAAGAAACCTTTCAAAAAGGAAATTGAAACGAATAAACAAGCTAACTGATCTCTGCATTTATTGAGTTCCAAAAGGTTTTCCTGAGTCCGTGGAAATGTGGAAAATTTTTTCTCGAAGTATTTCTTTTGATTGTTCGATAACCCTAGCTCAAAAAAGTTTTTTGTCAAAAGATCTTGAAACTAGAGACTTAAAGCTTCAAAATGATCTCGAAACGACCATTTTTCACTGAGAGCATTTCAAAAATCACTAAAAATTTTGTGAAATTTTTGTTTCCTTAATTTTTTCCAGTAGTGTATAAAATATTAATGCGTTCTCATATGTAAACCTGAATTATTCAAAAACGGTTCGATGGATTGATACCCTATATAAAAATACCTATGTAATGAAAGGATATTTGCATTTTAAATTTTAAAAAACCTGAAATGTATTTTATTTTTATAATTTTCCAACAACTTATTACTAACCTTAATCTGACCTCGTTTTTATATTATTTGCTTCGTCCAACTGCTTGGATTTTGCACAAACATACAAACTTCACTACACAATCATACACTACTGCACTTCTGAACTATACAGGTTGTTACAAATTCGCTTCTCACTACAGGGATCTCAGAAACGGTAAGAGATACGAAGTAGTTTAACGGGGGCAAAGTTGCATAATAAGAGGACCAACATTATGCCTCTAAAAAATTACGGCTAACATGATTAGTTTTCGAAATATTTGAAAAAAAAACGAAATTTTGGTCCCTGGAAATTTTATTACATTTTTTGCCAGCCTTCATGACCCCCAATACTGTACTGCCTCAGCCCGAACCAGATTCAAACGTTTTGACTTCAGAAATATGCTAATATGAATAACACTTTGACATTTTAATTTGTTTTTATTATTTATTTTCACAGGAGACTAATTTTGAAACATTTGCCAATATTTTATTTTTGATCATAAGCGATTTTTGATATTAATTTGTGGAGAATTACGCATGTACTATAATATTACAATTGAGTTGGGTCTTTACGTTCACGTCATCAACATTCATCAATATAAAAGACAAATGATCAATTATTGATCAACGTTAATTAACTAATGATAGAAAAAGACAAGCAATCGCCTTGATGTGTCGTGCGACTGATACTAATTCCGACAGAGATTGGTTAAATGAACAGTTCTCTGGAAAATGAATTGGTGGCAACGACTGGCTACCAAGATCACCTGACCTAACACAGCTAGATTTCTACTTCAGGATAGTCATTAAATATAAATTGTACAAAACACGACCCTAGAATAGTAGAACAACTAGTAGATCAAGCCATTGCCGATATACCAGATGGACATACTCAACACGACGCGACACAGTGGATGATACCATCGCATCGAAAACTGCATACAGATGGATGGAGGTTATGTTGAAAAACTATGTTATTTACGGATGATCTTAGATTTTTTGTTGTATCATTTTTTTACTGCAATTCCACTTAATTACATTTTTTTTTGAATACTTAAATCATATTATTTTGCTCCCGTTTAACTACTACATTAAATAAAATAACTACATTATATTAAAGTCACCTATACCCTTACAAAATTTATGTATTTATTTAAATAAATAAATTTGCATAACAATAACCACAATCTAATCGGTATGAGATGGTTATAAATAAGAAATATTCAATTATCCATAAGTTATTATTACTTATTTGACAACAGCCTACTTTACATTAAATTGCAATAAACAGATTATTTCCAAGTGTGTTGGTACACAACAATGGGACATTGATACGCAGTTTTCTAAGCAATGAATCGACAGAAAATTATGAAATTTTGAATTTAAAATATATTTTATGGGAAACATTTTCTTATCATTTTAATATTTTACGTGCTTTACTCTTACATTTAATCAGAAAATTGTCTGCCATTTTGAAAATAAACTGACTTAATTTACTGAGATTGCATGTTTTGTAAAAATTTATCAATATCCATTACTCCACGGCCATCGCTGACATTACTTTATTCTTGAGGGCCGTTTTATTTTTTCGCACTGATGACATCATAGTATGATCGGGACTACACACTGTGATACCAGAAAGTGCACAAAGATAGCCTTTAAACAATAGTGAAAACATATTTTCTCTGTCTCCCTTGTGAAGGAAGTTATGGTTTTGTATTCATTTGAATTGAAACACACTGCTATGTATAAAGTGAAAATCATCATCAATCCATTAATCTTGAAGTAACCCTAACCTATTTCCATAAAAAGATCATTCAATATCTGTAAACAATATGTTCCATGTTTATGGATCTTTTTAAAAAGGTTAAAGAAAATGGCATCGAAAGGTTATTCTTTATTCCGACAATTGCGGTGGTCAAAACTGTAATCGTTTTGTTTTGGCGATGTTTGCTTATGCATCAATGACTTTGGATTTGGAAATAACACACCGTTTTCTTGAAATTGGACACACGCAGAATAAAATGACATGCTGTGATTGAAGTTGCAAAAAACATCACTCTGCTATATACACTCCTGATAGTCCTGATCAGTGGATTAGTCTAATAAAAATGGCTAAAGTTACTGCCCCACAGTACAAAGTAAAAGAAATGTCTCAAGAAGATTTTGTAACTTTTAACCCAATGGTAAAGAAACAAAACTGGAAAAAAGATATTACTGGAGAGGCTGTAAAAATCAGCAAAATCAGAGAAATCCACTGTAATCCAAAGTCTCCCAATAAAATATTTTTTGTGTATAATTTTGGAGAAAATCATAAAGAACTAGACTTACAAACAAAAAATACACGCAAACGCGAAGAATATCAATTTTCAAGATTGTATCAAGGTTTGCTGCCAATTGATGGTAAAAAATTAAGCGATCTTTTGGGTCTGTGTAAGGCAAATTTGATACCACCGATGTATCATGGATTTTACAACTCCCTTCGGCCTGCTAGTAAGACTGCCGCCAGGCAGAAAGTAATATTGACCAAGAAGATGACTCTGACTCTGAATCGTAATAAATTTTCCTTTTATGTCATTATTGATTATTAACAATTATTTTTTTTATCTAAAAATAGAAAATGTTTAATTTTTCTGTACCTTATTAGTGTAGCAAGTTGTTTCTCAATAAAAATTTTGTTCACGAAAACTGTAGTAACTCATTCAATATCCATTTTTTCTTGTCCTAAACTATTTTATTTAGATCATCAATAATTAATTAAGACCTAAACAATAATTAGTTTGTTAAAGGAGAATGATTTAGCTCTTGTAATAAAAAAAATAACGAACATTATTATTTTCTCAACTATTCAAATGCAATTATCTCAAAACCAAATAGGCCCCGATTTCGATTTTTCCCGACGGCCCCCGAATGAGCCAGACCGGGCCTGGCTCAAGCTAAAAATAACGTAGCAAAGAAAAATGTTTTATTTAAATTAGAAGTTTACTTTGACAGAAGAAGAATTTCCATCAGTTACTATGGAAGACTGGATGAAATGTTGCCAACGTGTTGTTATAGTTGAAGATATTTACTTGCAAAACGAGAATCTATATCTGTTGGTTGCCGAAGTATAAGCAAATATTTTTAAATTTAAACGAAGAATACTCTAGACTGGTCTTGTCACGCAGTTGTGATACGGGACCCATATTAAAAAAAATAAATCGAATGATTTTATTCTATCAGACTGACTATATTAACATTATGTTTTATTTGATGATAAGTTTACACAATAGAAAGTGGAAAAAATTAATCTTCTAACCAAAAAATGTATTCAACAATTTTTCACACTTGACTAAACACAAAATTATTTTTAATTTAAAAACCGGATGTCTGTCTTAAATTAGGCGAAGTCACCGAGCGGAACCAGTATACGCCGTTAGAAGATGAATGAAAATTTTAATGTAATTACGGATACGTTTCCTTTGCGCCTTATAAAATCATTTTTTAAAAGTTTTATCATTTAACACGTGTCTCATAGTTTCCTTTATAATAGAAAATCGATAAATTTTTACCTAAGCTGAATTACTGCAAAAAATCAAATAATCCGTAGATACCCTAAATAAATATAATTGAACACATTTTATTTACTGGAAGCGGTGAGAGGGTTTTTCCCATAATATAATTATACGAAATGAAATAACTTTTTTTTTATAGAAACAGTTATACCTTAGGTAGTTGCACTCATTACATGCAAATACCTTTAGTTATAATAATAAGATTTAATAAATATAATTTGAAATAAATATTACAAAACAGAATAAGCTTTTGCCAAGAATAAGAATTTAAACTTTTTTTAGTAATTTTCATACCCCGTCGCTGGACAAGCTAGTGTGACCTCAAACAACAGCGCGCTTTAGTCGCAGCATATACGCAATTGGGAACTGGGCTATGCATTGTTGTCAAATCTTATACAGGGTAGGAAAGTACCGATGGTCTATCTGAAGTTACGTGAGAGCGATAAAGTAAGCCATAGAAATCCATGCGATAGAGAAGGATGGCTATAATGAAGGCTTCTCTTAGTCACCGCCCGTTTCGCCCTTCCACAAATAAGATCCACTTCTTATTTGTGGAAGGGCGAAATGGGCGTTGACTATTAGACGCCTTCATTATAGCCATCCTTGTCTATCACATGGATTTCTATGGCTTACTTTATCGCTCTCACGTAACTTCTGATAGACCATCTAGACTTTCCTACACTGTATTTAAAGGAGTGATTAAAAAACAAATTTTCACACCACTCGCCGAGGGTTACTGATGTTTGGCATGTTACTTTCTTTGAGTGGGTGTTAGTCACGAGGCTACAAAACGAACATTTAATTCCTTTAAATAAGATAAACTGTGGAACAGGACTTAACAAGTAACCTAGCAGAAAACCAAAGCAATAATTGAAATACACAAAAATAAGTAAATAACCTGTTTAGTCACCTGATTTTTATGGCATGACATTTGCGATTTTGTGGCTAATCTTCGAATACTGGTATGTAACAGGATCCTCTGAATTTGTTCCCGTCCAACATTAGCGTATTGACGTTCAAAGCTCCCATAATCCCTTAAATGTTGAACCAACCTGTCGTCTTCTTTGCTCCTGACAAAGAGTAGGCGCTAACCATATCAACTCTTTCTTGATTCGTATTTCCTATACATGTTTTTTCATTACATCAAAAACCTGAAAATTAAAACACAAAATTACACTAAATACTGAAATAAATAACTTTATAAGATTATACACTTACACCACACAAATGCACTTTATGAACATCCACTCGTAAACCGATAAAGTCAAGAACTAAACTAAAAATATAACCAAATAACACAGTGAAGTATTCGGTCATTCCAGTTTTATAACACGTAGACAGTCGGCGTATCCGTTTTCAAAGGCGATTTGCAACAGAACAGCGGTGGCTAACCTCCGTTGCATTTCGGAAACGTTCGGAACATGATGGAATCTACTTAAATTTTAAACTATTCATGGTTTAATTTTTTTGTTATTTTAGTTATTTTGGATTAATTTAATATGTCTAGCATCGATTCGCTGCTGAAGTGGTTAAATAAGAAAAATGGAGGCAACATACTGTGTTTCTTTACATCACTATTTTAATTATCCTAAATCTACTGTACGTGTAGTGACAGTAGTATAGTTCACCTAAACTAGGTCAATGTCAGAGGTCATTGACACTGAGGTTCGCAAATTAAATACCATAGTCAAAACTAAATACGTACACTGCTTAAAAAAATAGTAACACATAATTGTTTGTAAAAGCTTGAAACGAATTTAAAAAAATATTTGATATTAATCAGATTAGTATTTTTATTTATTTTTTGTTACGTCCAGAAAAAAATAATTTATTTTAAAACATAAATTAATTATATTTATAATTAGTAACTTATATTGGTTAACACTTAATAAACCGTGAAAATTTTAAATTTTTCAGAAACAACTTTTTTAATGTTCAAATTAACATTAAAAAAATATGATAATTTTTAAAAGAACACGTCGTTATCATAGCAATCTGGTTTTTACTAAATAATTTTTCATTAGTCGCCGTCTTACAGTTGATTAAAAAAATATATTTACAATTAGTAGCTTATCTCCGTAATATTAGTTAATATTAATATATAAATCGTGCAATGTTTTTACTTTTTTTAGAAACGATAGAATGTTTCTTTATTGTTCGGCGCTTCGACCATAGTGATATAAAAAAACGCAATCTCTTCAATAAGGATATAATACAGCGTCCTGCAAGACGTCTTGACAGGACGCAGAACAATAAGTAATTAAAAATTATCTCAAATAATTAACGTCTACCAAAACTAAGAACCATTAATAACACTACTCTTTAACATTAAAAAAGAATTAAAAAATTATAAATCATAGAGACAATTTATGAACTACATTTTGTGGCAGACAGTAAATACAAATTTTCCAAAAACACTGTCAACAACATCCTTCCTCTGATATCATATCACTTCATTAATATTATAATAAGCTATACCGCATAACATATCCTGTTTTAGCATGATTAAAAAATTGTTGCATACATTTATTTAAAAGTTTAAGTATATGACATAAATTTTATCATAGAGTGTGCGATATAAATTAGACGTTAAATGTCAAGTACAATTATTATTATGCTATTGAAAATCGTTATAAAATATAACATTGCAAATTTTTCATTTCTGTAGAAACGAATCATTACATGGTAAATGCAACCTACAAGTACTGTCAACAGCTTCGATAGTAAAGTAATAAAATAAGGACAATTGTGCGAAAAATTAATCATGGTTTATCAATTCAAAAAAATCCGCAACGCATCTCGACTTAATCACAGAATAAAATTCCTGCTATGTAACCCATATTATATTGTTTAATAGCAGTGCATAAGATAATACAATATAAATGCACCATCCTTTTCCACTACGACTAACCATAGGTCTCCTGTAAACTTTCTTGATTTCTTCGTCTAACAGTAACCTTCTAATTAGACTCTACAGCCTTGACAACTCCTTCACATAACTATCAGCTTTTGGTTTTTCTTTTGAGAACAATACATAATGCACCGTTTCTGGGCCTTCACACTTGCGCATGGGCTGCAATCTCCTCTTTCACCTGATAGAACATACATAAGTTGTTTTAAGAAGCCTATCTTACAATTAATTAGTCTGAGTCTGCAATGTCATGTTAGAAGTCCTACCATTACCCTTATTGAACTCGAACCTTAGTAAGTCCGGCGTTAGCTTCTTCGGTAATCCCTCTAAAGACATCTTAGTTTGTCTCTGCCTAAGGATCTTGTAAGTGCTTCTCGACCTTATATTTCACCAATTTCTGCATAAGTATCTTTATAACAGTTAGAACTGCCACAGTGTTGTAGAGCTATAGATGAGCTAACTCATCAGTCTTCTCATTGCCTGACTTCCTAGTTTTATCAAAGTTTGTTCCCACAAGACAAGTTCCAACAGATTGCAAATTTTTATATGTGCCTGTACGGTTTCGGATTAGTTTGGAATTGGTTGTAAATTTTGTGCTTTGTGAACGGGCTAATTACCACTGTTGTTGCCATCAGTGCTATCCGGTTATTTCATGTTTGTATCTAACCAAAAAAAAATAATTTAATTTACAAAACCGAAGTTAATTTTTAATTTGTTTTGATTGATCTTCAGAGCTGATTTTAATTTATGATAGGTGGCTGTTCTTTGTGTAACTTTTGGATTTATAACACTGGTATTTCATTTTATGTTTTTAGTCTATTTCCCTTGAAGGTATCGTCATTTCTAATACAAAATAAAATGTTGTTTATAAATGTTCGAGAACGATAAATATGATGACAAAATGGATAATAAGCACCGCGCAGGATTCAAATTGAAAATTTCCGACAATTTTTTTAATGATCAGAAACCGATCCCAACTTTTAATCGAACAAACCTAATATTAATTGGTTTTTGACATGCCTCATTATTAATCCTGTCGCACAGTATCCAGTCACTCCTCTTGGAAGACTAGGTTGGCTTTATCACTAAATTTTATTTGACAAAATACGTTTTTCCAACACACAGCATCTTCCGCTTCCGCTGAGACACAGTTTTCTGAAGCTGCTCTAATTATTACAGATGCTCGTGGCATACTGAATAACAGTAGAGTTGTTTCACTAAATGATTTCATACATAATTTTAGGAAGAAAAGCTTATGTTATAAACGGCTTCGATTTCGAAAGAAGAATATAATATATTGAAAAAATATAACATTTACGTAAATATCTATATTCTAAGATATTTGATGTAGACCAATGAAACTTGACTTAATGTACACAATTATGTCAACCAGAGTCACAGATATTGAGGAACAGATCTCCAAAAATTCGAGTCCACTGAGTATTTTGAAGATTTTATCGATACATTTGATTAATCATTTTTTTTAGTATAAAATTGTCACACAGCTAAATATACCGAGAGTTACTTTAATACCATTCGTTTCGTATAAAAAATCTACAGAATTGAACAAAACAAAATATAGATTTTTTCGATGAAATGAATAGTTCGAATAGTACATTCGATTTATTGCACCGATCGAATTTAAAAAAAACGGAATTCTAAGGTTGTTAGTGACTCCCAGTATCTTCGCTCCTCATTGAGGTAACTGTATATAAATATTTAGTAATTTTTAATCTTTACTCCGTTACATTAGTAGAATAAGTCTCTACATCAAACATATTCCCAGAAATATAAGTGGCAAATTTTATATTATTATAAAATTTAACATCTTGTATTTCGAAAACTAAAACGTTTAGGTCATAATGTTCTTACGTACTTCTAAGATATTTTACATTCTAAGTTATTTTTTTTTAAATATGTTTTATCGAAATTCCTCAGGATAATATTAACGTGAGGGAATGTTGTGTTTTTACTGGAATTAGGAACTTTCAATACATTTACACTGTCAATTCCGACTGTCATATCTTATGTTGCTAAGTTGGCAGTGCCAATAACGACCAATAGTCATGACTAGTCGCTTAATCGCAGGAAAATAGCAAGACAAATGTCTCATTTTGTTGAGGAATCCTAAGCTGGGCTTTTATTACCAGAGCGCAATAAAGTTGCCACTTTGCTAGCCACAAACATATACCCACCTACTTAAATGCGGTAAAAGGAAAATTGGCTCATCTATGCCTGGTACTAGCTTATACTAAATGTTCTACAATTTCTATGACAAACTTTCACAAATGGTAGCTAGATTAATTTCAAATATTTTTTCTTATATGAACATAGGTTCGATTCGTTATTGTTTAAAAGTTACAACCATTTTAAAAAGTATAATTTCATATTTCAATCAAAGTAGCCTGATAAATAAAAATGATGGTTGCTATAATAATAATTATTATTTGTGTCATTCTGTTTATTAATTTGACACTTAGCTTTAAAGTGCTCAATAAAAAATGCATTTATTTACAGCNACAGGACATAGCTAATACAACGCGAAACATCGCCTTAATGTTAAAAATGTTGTCACCGCCGTTCTTGGAGGTGAAAATTCGAAATATTTTGAAGGTAAGGTAAGTGTACATATCAACGACCTGTTCCTAATTACCGATCGGTACATACTTTTCTCTTTAAAACAGTGTATGCGCGTCAATTTGAATATTACTGACTGTTACTATACAGGATCTGTAATTTGAATTTCCCGCCATAATTAAGTTTAAATGCGCCCTCGTTGTAACTAAAAATTCGTTAGTTATCCTTCATAAATCAATAGAGGTGCACGTTTTCTTAATATGGCGTAATAAAAGAGTTTAAATTCGGCAGAAATTCATTTAAAATACATTGATATATCACAGTAAGTATTTCGCAAAAACTATGATATAGTGCAGTGATTATAACTTTTTGATTGATTTTTTCCGAAAGATATGCATTATTTTATTAAAAACATCGTCGCAATTGATAAATAAACATCGGTCGGCAAAACATGCAGTATTAATATATGTAGTCTTTATTACCGACCGATCGGTCGGAATCGCGAGCGAAACACTTTTTTTACTTTCATATTTGTCTATGGTAATAAAAGTCAGACACTGAAAATGTTTTAAGTTTTATATTAAATACATTTATTGTAATGTGAAAATCAATTACCGACCGACAAAATACCTTATTTATATTGAACAAAAAAATCTGTAAAATCGAACAAATGTTTAATGTAGGCGACATATATTTGAACTTTGGTCTCATGGAAATTTTTAATTTCTAGTTTCTGTTGCATAAGAACTAATTAATAATACATACTTTTGTTTACGTATATTAATTAACTATCCTCAAAAAAAAAAAAAAATACTTGACATAATATGATATAACTTTTAAAAATGTATGCTAAAGTTGGTCGGTTATTAGGGTCTTAAATTTGCTTAATTTCCTATTGCCGACCAAGTTGGTCGATAATAAGCAGGTAGGTCCTATTGACGACCACGTTAGTCGATAATAAGCAATATTTGCTCCGTTTGCCGCCTTGCCTTTATCGGGATTGAAATTAAGGGATATTAATTACGACATAATTTGTTTCACGTTTTAATAGCTAAGAAATAACTAACAAGACAAACCATTTATGTTTTTTAAATTTTATACCTTATAGTTACTGTGTTTTTTTATTCTATAGTTGTGAAACCATAACGATGAATAAAAAGAGGAAAACTTACAGTGAAGAGGCGCTTCAAAACGCCTTACATGCTGTCAGAGGAGGTATGTCCTATGGACTAGCCAGTCGAGGGTTTCAAATACCAAAGACCACATTGATAGACAAAATGCATAACAAATATGCCGAAGGTTCTACTAGCGGTGCCCAGTGTGTACTTACAAAACCAGAAGAAGAGATTGTTGTTAATTGGATTTTATATTTGGAGGGAGTTGGTTTTCCAGTCACAAAGAATCAGCTACTGGAATGTGTGGCAGAATTGGTGCGTCGTTTAAAGCGACCCAACAAGTTTAAAAATGGTGTACCAGGTCGACATTGGTATGAAAACTTCTTTTCGAGGCATCCTGAGCTTTCACACCGAGTATCTCAGAATTTAACAAAACCACGGGCAAATATAACTGAAAAAAATATTCGTGATTGGTTTGGACGAGTTTCAGAGTACCTTACTGAACACAATCTCGCTGATATATTAAACGATCCTAGGCGTATATTCAATTGTGACGAATCAGCATTTTTTTTATCTCCGAAAGAAAAATTTGTGATAGTGAGAAAAGGGTCAAAAAAAGTATACACAAGAATTGCAAATGACGAGAAAGAATGTCTTACAGTTCTTGTTACCATTTCTGCCGATGGAGGAGTGCTACGTCCAACTGTTCTTTTTCCCTATAAACGAGTGCCTCCAAGTATACATTTAAAAATGCCTACAGGGTGGGGCATTGGAAGGTCAGACACAGGGTGGATGACAAGCGAATGTTTTTACGAATTTGTAACAAACGTTTTTTACAACTGGCTAGTGGATAACAACATACCGATGCCAGTAATTCTCTTTTTGGATGGACACTCCTCACACCTCAGCTTGCCTGTGACTGAATTTTGTAAGTCCAAAGGCATAATCTTAATAGCTCTTTTACCGAATTCCACTCATAGACTCCAACCACTAGACGTAGCTGTTTTTCATCCGGTAAAAAATGCATGGAAAAATCAAGTGCAGAAATGGAGACTGGAAAATAATGGTCAAAAATTGAAACGGGAAGACTTTGCTTCTCAACTACATATTTGTCTAAAGGCTGGAGCTACAGCGGAAACGGTAAAAAACGGGTTTAGAGCCTGCGGGTTATTTCCCTTTGATGCAAACAATATAGATTACTCAAAATTGCTTATTCAAGTACAAACGGCAAACGATCCTCTAGAAACTATAAATGCGCCAATCGTACAAACAGCTGAAACGGCTAAAGAAAAACCAAATTTTTTATTTGAGATTGAAAAGTATTTGGATATAAAGACACTAACAGAATTTGAAACCAGCGGAGATAATTGGAATGGTCGATTAGAAAATAAGGGATTATTTGATTTTTGGAAAAAGGTGAAAGATCAAAATAACAAATCGACTCTTTTAAACTCTACTACTGATCATGAAGCTACTTTAAATGCCAATATGCCAGACTTAGGTAATGATAGTGTGGATCTAGAGCTTAATATTCCCGACATGTGGTTAGATCATAACTGTGTATTTGACCTGGAGGTGCAAGACGATGGCATAATTCAAATTCCACACTTTGAAACTTCTTCTCCACAAAAAGGAAAAGAAGTAGAAGTCGTTTATATTGAACCAGTTGGCAAAACCTTTAATACTACTGAGAGAACTAATGATGTCGATGGTCTTGTGTCTATCGATATTGACAAAGAAGTTCCTGAAGTTCTTTTACCTATTGTCAATAACGTTGTATCACAAAAAACTCCAGAAAATAATTCTAACAAAACTGATGGGACTGCTGGTAAAGAAAACCTTAAATCTCCAACTATTCCAACTCCGCTTAAAAATGTGGCGACTCCTTTCAAAAAGGCATTATTTTGGCCTGAAACTAACAAAGGTGAGAAGGTTAAAAAAGTTACAAAAAAGGTAACACCTACAGTTGCGACATCGGAAGAGTTCATGGAGTATCAAAGAAGGATTGACTCGGAAAAAAAGAAAAAAGAACAAGAAAAGCTACAAAGAATAATGAAAAAGAAAGAAAAGGAAGCATTGTCAAAAAAATCGAACTTTGTAAAACAAACGAAAGTAGGCAAGCCTAATGGGAAAGCTGAATTAGAAGATAAATCAGAAGACAACGTACATGATGAAGCCGAATTCAAAGATAATAAACCCCCTACTGCAAAAACTACTTCTGTTTTCAAAAAAGGAGATTATGTAATTGTAAATTATGAGGAAGAATTTTTCCCAGGCTTGGTCGTTGAATCAGATTTAAGTGGCGTGGTCGTTAAAACCATGGCGATGAGTGGTCCTAATTGGAAATGGCCCAACAAAGATGATATACTTACGTATACGACGAACGAAATTTTATGCAATATTAATCCCCCAACTTTAATAAACAAACGAGGCATTTATTCTGTACCTCAAATTGAAGTCCTGAGGAAAGCAAAAAAACAAAAATGTAAGACATTTTGGTAAAACATATTTATAACATGCAATATCGAATTTGTTGTTTTGAATTTGTTTTTTTTTTTCAAATTTATTTATTTATCTAGTTATCATAAATAAAGAAGTTACCTATTTCTTAAACGTTGTTACTCTCTACTTTTTTTTACTTAACTTTGCTTACCTACATTTTTACTAGCGTATCTTACTTTTCTACTAACAAAGGGACTACTTGGTTTCTTCAGTTAATGTAGAGGTCGGTAATTGGATATAGAATGATCGGTAAAAGGAGTACTCATGAATACTGATCGGCAAAAAGTACACTTGCTTCATTTCAGGGGTGAGCAACTTTTTATATATTTTTTTCAATATGAGTATTAATGTTTTTACGAATTACTAGATAGTAATGTTTCTTAAACATACTACTTTGATTGAAAAAAAAATCAGCTTTATTGACAGCTCACAAACCTTATTATTATGCTATTACTGAGCAAAAACCTTAGGTGGTCGGTGAAAGGTACATGTACCTTATTCAATTTTCGTGGCTGAAAACATACATAGGTATTGTCCACGCGTAGAGTGGAAAAGAGGGAATATATTTTTATTTTTCATTTTTCGAGAAAAAGGCCTTCATGATTAAAAATTTTGCTTGTCTTTAAAATGCGGTTGGCATGGAGAATAAAAAATTTCACAACAATCGTCATAATAAAAAGTGATAGGGCCTTTGAGTAATAGTGACAATTATTCTTAATATGCTTACGCTGCAGCAATTATGTTTGAATGATGAGCAAAACGCAGTTCATTCTTGAACGAGTTTTGTATTTACCGATTTTCTGATCACCCTGTACATATAAGACGAAAGTGCCATGCCAACCGCATTTTAAAGACAAGCAAAAATTTTAATCATGAATACCTTTTTCTAGTAAAAAACCTAATAAAAATGTTTTACTGTCCGTTTCTATCAAAGTATTTATTTATTTATTTATAACTATTAGTGTTATTACACAAAGTAATTAAATACGTCAAAACCAGTTAACTATTCCACTAAGTACATTATATTAAAGTAGGCCGATTCTTACACAAATTGAAATTATAATATAAATTTCAATTGTAAGCAACTTTCCTTAATAACATATTTCTGAGTTGTTAAAAACAGGCAGTTTATTCTTCAACGATTTTTCTATTTATCGATTTTCTGATCACCCTGTACATGCAAGATGAAAGTTCTCCATGCCAACCGCATTTTAAAGACAAGCAAAAATTTTAATCAAGAATGCCTTTATCTCGTAAAATGAAAAATAAAAATATTTTCCCTCTTTTCCACTCTAAACGTGGACATACTGTATATTAAAATATTTGGAAGGCTGTTAGAGAAAACTATAAAAAAAAACATCAACTAGATAAACATATCATTCATTTTAATTTAACCAGTGACGGCTCGCGAAAAGTAGTCATATTTTGGAGATGAAATATCTGATTTTTAAACTTTTTTTAAAGAAGTTGCTCGGTGAAAAAAATTCGAAAAATATTGTGAAATGAAAAAGGTCATTTTGCTTTGAGCGTCGATAACATAACGACAAATCATCGCAGGAAACCCTCGAATGGGTTAAATTAAAAAGGATGAATCAAGCTAAAAGAGCTTATAGGTGAGACCGACAAAAAAGATTATTGAAGCCCGTGAACGCAAAAATTTTTGAATTTTTTTTTGCAGGATTTCTTATAACTTCTAAATGTGGTCAACAATGAAATTTCTTGACTATCGAATCCTGAAACTACAAACTTCAAGGCCTCGATTTTCATTTTTGTTATTGCTCTACGACCAATTGTGACCAAGTTTGATTATCACCTATACAAAGGCCCAATTGACAAAATTTTAAAAATGCATGAGGCCAGATATACAAAATTCAATCGATTCTACGCCCCAATAACCGACTCACATCCAACTACAATGACGGGTAGTAATCGCCGAAAAATTTTACACATCCTTAGAGCTAGACAAGCAATATTCACTTGTTTTGGATTAAACGGATTCAACTCACCTTCCCCTACCCATGTCCAACTATTATGACAAGCAGTGATGTCACAAAAATGACTCTTCACACATGGCTAGACCAGACAAGAATCCAGTTGACTTTGGCCCAAAGTTTCCCTCTCCAAGTTTCAGTTTGCGAATGCCTGACGAAGCTTCAGCTTTGTTTTACCAGCTAGAGCTTCTGTTGGAGTTTGAGCTCCGGTTTGAGTTTCCCTGTCCGAGGTTCAGATTTAGTTTGCCTGTCAGAGGTTCAGTTTCAATTTTCCTCACCATGGTTTAAATACACTCTACCAATTCGTTATTCAGATTTAGCTTGCCTGTCCGAGCTCTAGTTTGGGTTTATCTGGGCTTCAGTTTGGGTTTTTTAGCCTTCCTGCCTGTCACAATAGATAGACGTGATTAGAATTATGGGGATAGTCCGGTCAAAATAGTCATAAAAATAGTGGTCAAAAAAAAAAACGAAAATTCCGACAGAGCTAAATTTTGGTGGAGACCTTGGGTACACCATTAGAAATAAAGTTTCAAAAGTCCCCATCGATCCCATGTGTGCTAAAAAAGTTATTCGGGGTCAAAGGCAAAAATTTGAGGTTCTTTGGATTTTTTTCGAAATCGGTAAGTTTTATCAAAAAAGTTATTCTGATAAAAATTATAGATCTTAAAATTATCTACAAAAAGGGTCCTTATACTATTTTTCTAAGAATTGTCATTCCTGAGATATCGCGATTTTAATAGTTGAAGGAGTCACGTTCTACATGATATGCACATATATGCCACGTATATACATAGTCAGGCACTTAATACAAGTAAAAATGCCTATTTGTATCTCCTATATGTATAAACTATACTATTCTGAGAATATACACTCAAAAGAAACTCAGTGCCTTAGTCAACCCCTCTACCCGCATGGCCTTGAATAACATCTGGCTACTCTATTGTAAAAACTTTTGTAAAAAAATACACGAAACAAGAAACAAGAAACAAGTACAACTATCTTGTCTTCCTACAACATCGGCTTCTGCTAATCAACACTTGTATCGAGCATACTATCAAGTTCAGACATGGCTAGGCAATCAACTGAACCCAGAAGACTGGGGTTGGAAATTTACAGATAATACTTTGGAACCGATTCAAACTTTACTTCCACCTGCTCCGGAAAAACTCCTAAATACTATTTTTTGCAATTGCAAAAAAGGTTGTAGTGCTAAATGTGGCTGTAGAAGAGTAGGGTTACTGTGTTCTCCAGCGTGTACTAATTGCCAAAGCCAGTCTTGCTCAAATGTCCAATTGAATACAACAGACGAAGATTCATGTGATTTCGATGAAGAGACAGCTTATTCATCTTCATTTGAACAGTTTATGAACATCCAGCAAGAAGAACAAGAAGGAGAAGAAATCGAATAAGACATGACTGTTGAAGTCGACTTTGAAGAGTATGAATCATATTAAAATATCAAAAGAAATCAGAATTACAGTTAAAGTCAATAACCAATATCAATATCAATAATCATCATGCAGTTAAAATAGTATTGTCCCTGAAAATTCCGTCATAATAATTCGTGGAGTAGGCCTACCGGGGAAACCATATTAAAAAAAACGCGCCAAAGTACACCATCTCACAGGTGGTGTGGAAATGTGTGCATATCATGTAGAACGTGACTCCTTCAACTATTAGAATCGCGATATCTCAGGAATGACGATTCATAGAAAAAAAAGTATAAGAACCATTTTTGTAGATAATTTTAAGATATATAATTTTTATTAGAACAACTTTTTTGATAAAACTTACCGATTTCGAAAAAAATCCAAAAAACCTCAAATTTTTGCCCTTGACCCCGAATAACTTTTTTAGCACACATGGGATCGATGGAGACTTTTGACACTTTATTTCTAATGGTGTACCCAAGGTCTCCACCAAAATTTAGCTCTGTCGGAATTTTCGTTATTTGAAATGTCTTTTTTGACCGGACTAGGATGGGTATGGGAAGATGGGCGTTAGATCCGTTTGACTCAATATCAACGGAATATTGCTGATGAGGCCTTGGGGATGTGCAAATAGACATTTTTCTGTCATTACTACATGTCATGGTAGTGAATCGGTTATTGGTGGGCATCTAGGGCAGTGGATGGTGGAGAATGGGTTAGTCTGAGCTAAAATCGATTGAATTTTGTTTGTCTGGTCCCAAACTATAAAAATCATGCATTTTTAATTTTTCTAATTGGGTCGAAAACCGCGCTTAATGACCCTCCTCTTTTAGGATTTTAATTTTTGTGACTAGTTTATACAGGGTGTCCGGTAAGTACCTCCTAATCTCTCGGGAGTGTATAGGGGAGGTCAAAATAAAACTAGTCCTTCCTATAATTTTTTTTCCTAATGTGCCCCCTAACGGAGTTATGGGGGGTCAAAGGGGTACCTAGAAATTAACGTTTAGGGTTATAACTTTGAAACCACCCTGTATATTTTAATAAAATTTTCGTACGTTGTATTACACATGGAGCTCTACGATTTGATGCTAAAATCAACTTTTTGCTATTATCAGGTGTCCAGAAACGGACTGGCCCTATCACAANAATTGTGATAGGGCCAGTCCGTTTCTGGACACCTGATAATAGCAAAAAGTTGATTTTAGCATCAAATCGTAGAGCTCCATGTGTAATACAACGTACGAAAATTTTATTAAAATATACAGGGTGGTTTCAAAGTTATAACCCTAAACGTTAATTTCTAGGTACCCCTTTGACCCCCCATAACTCCGTTAGGGGGCACATTAGGAATAAAAATTATAGGAAGGACTAGTTTTATTTTGACCTCCCCTATACACTCCCGAGAGATTAGGAGGTACTTACCGGACACCCTGTATGTGCAACCCTTTCGAGACTAATTATTTATTTCACAACTTTTTCGTCACGGAACCTCTCTATGTGGGCCTAGAAATCATACCAAGCATGATTACCCAAATATAACCATTATAATTTTCGCGAATCTTCACGATAACTTACCTATTAATTCTAAAAATTTTAATATTATTCATGTTTATTTGATTGTAAACTAGGGGATTTTTATATGCATCCTGTATTTGTAGGAAAAGTAGATGACTATTTTTAAATGTAAATCACCGGAAATGCAGTTTTAATTAGTATTAAAAAAAACACGATATAAATTACAGCATTTGACATATTTGTGGGCTATAAAGGACACAATATTTTTATTACTCCATATATTCCAAGAAGCTTTTTTTAAAATTCTATTCTAAACCACGTAAGTGTCTAATTGCTCATTTTAACGATATCACAATTAACCTAAATATTAAAGAAAGTATGCAGGTTTAAATATTAACTGATTTAATGGCAGTGTGTAGGAGAGGACATATCAATAAAGCTAGAGGTGCTTTCGTCAAGCCTAGGGAATTCCTATCTTGACTTTTACTGTATTTAGTTACTAAATCGGGTCGTTTCTGAAGAGCATTCTTCATTAAGCGAGAATATATAAAGCAATAAAAGTCTGAAAGGGACATAAAAGTTTCACACCTACGCGTAATTCAAGTCCTCAGAAACTTAAAAATAAAATGGAAAAACAGTCTGAGCAATGGCGTGTGTCCAAAGTCCTCCGAATGTATAAATGGCCTACGTTTTGCCTTCAAGTCGGCCTCATTTACTTTTTAGAAGCACGTGGGTATGCAATTTTTTTAAAGTTCTGTAGTACTTTCTGCATTATTCGCTACAGGGGAATCTGAAATATACATTCTTTTTAGATTCAACAGAAACAAAACTGAAAATATAATTCTGTAGCTTGCGCGCAAAACTCAACAAGTCCAAAATTAAGAAAAACGAATTGATATGAAAAATTAGTTTACAACTACTAGTCGTTGATAGTTTTGGAGCAAAAGTAAACTACGTACTTTTTATAATGCTAGTAGGTAAATAGGGCTTTGCAAATCTATACTTTTTTACCAAAAGTTCACATGTCCAAACCATTTTTTTAATATAAAACCCTAAGTAAGATTATAATGTTGATAATATTTTGGTGATAAGTTGATTTCATTCCCATATGCTTACCAAGAAAAATGTATCGTACGTACCTATACAGGGTGTTAGTAAATAAGTGCGACAAATTTCAGGGGGTGATTCTACATGAGAAAATAATGGCAGTTTGCTTATAAATGTATGTCCGCAAATGATTCGTTTTCCGAGATACGGGGTGTCAAAGTTTTTCTTAAAAACTGACGATTTAATTTATTGCTCTGAAACCGGTCGAGATGTGCAAATGAAATTTGGTGGGTTTTAAGGGGTAGTTATTGCGCATTTTTTGACACGCAATTAAGAATTTTATGTTCATCATTGGCGCGCGTACGGGTAATATTCTCAATTTTTAAAAAAAAAAAAATGGTACGCCTATGAGATATTACAATCATTTTTGAATTCCTCGTTCAATTTGTGACAAAAAATCTCTCTTGCCTTTTCTTCGTATGAGGCGCCATTTTGATGCAAAAAAATAAAACATCTTGAGGCGTATTTTTTATTTCTTTAATACATTATCAAAAACTATCTAATACAATAACATTAAACCAGAACAATAACAGAAAATAACACTAATAAAATTTTGAAAAGGCGCAAAGCTACAACAAATGTGACGTGACACAAGATTCAACTCTTCGCCTCATTGATTGTATTGTTGTATTCGCGCAAATATTCCTGGTATATTTCTTATTGTCTCACAGCCGACTATAATTCGATTCCTCAGGTCATCAACATTTTCTGCGGGAGTGGGAATTTGTAATATCTCAGTGGCGTACCATTTTCTTCTTTAAAAAAATCGAGATTATTACCCGTACGCGCGCCAATGATGAACATAAAATTCTTAATTGCGTGTCAAAAATGCGCAATAACTACTTCCTAAAACCCACCAAATTTCATTTGCACATCTCGACCGGTTCCAGAGCAATAAATTAAATCGTCAGTTTTTAAGGAAAACTTTGACACCCCGTATCTCGGAAAACGAATCATTTGCGGACATACGTTTATAAGTAAATTGCCATTATTTTCTCATGTAGAATCACCCCCTGAAATTTGTCGCACTTATTTACTAACACCCTGTATAATTTCTTGTGTTTAATATAAATCATTTCAGATGAAGTTTCACTTTTCGAAAAGTGTCACTTTTCAAATGTCACATTATGTATTTTACGTAAATAAAAACTTCACAAACTCAATTACTTCACGTCCGCTATGATTATGAATTAATATCTATGTCATCTAGAAAGCGACAATAAATCAGATATTGATTAACGATTTAAATCAACTCGACAAATTTAATATGCATGTCGACTACCTACAACTTACATTATCTTTAAAAATGTAATTTTAGCCTGTTTATATAAATAACTATTATGTTGATTTTGCAGTTCACCCTGTACCAAATTATAGAAACGAAAGTTTTTGGAACGTAAATATAGATTGTGTGTAATGTTTTACAAAAAACTACACGTAAAAAAAATATTCATGAAAAGTCACACAATTAATTAATTGTTCCTAAAATCATGATAGGAATAAATTGTGTAAAAATTCGATGATTATTTTTACCGTTGTGAAATTATTACCAACAAATTATAGATATTCACAAGTTTTCAAAAAATGTTTGGAAATTTTTTACAATTTGGGTTGGATTTTAGGAACAATTTTGTGACTTTTCACCATTTTCTGTGTGTACACCTATCAATTATTAAAATGTAAAATGTTTAAAGAGTTTTAAAAATATAATTAATAATACCCTCTCTTATAAAGTATCTTAAGCGGTTGGTAAAGTTTTATTGTTCACAACTGTACAATTACAAAGTATAAATAGAGTCCAATAAAATTGGCTTATATCCAAAGTGGATTATAATTTAGTGACTTACATGTCGTTGTAATAAAAAAGAAATTATTTCAAAACCGACAAATATACATGGTGTTTCATTTAAAAAAACATAAGCTAGCTTTGCATCTCTGAAACACAACATTCAATGATTTTTTAATTTTGGTGTTTATCATTTCAAATATGTTATTTTGCCTTCTATAATATTGAATTAAGTAAAACTTCTTCGCGCAAATAAATAATCACAAAACTTTTTTTGTTGGAAGAGCTTAATAGTGACGTCATATGCGACAAATAATAGGCAACCCCATAGTACACATTGTCATGAAGAATTTCTCAGTATTTTTACTAGATCGATTTTCGACTTTATGTACTTTGGACATAAGTGACAAAAAAATGTCTTCTTTGTCATGACCTTAAATATCGCGATATTCGGGCAATATTAGAAATATTTAAGAAGTTTTAAACCCCAAGTGGCAAACTAAAAGAATTATAGAATTTACAATATTAAATTCATAGAACAAAATTAACTTTTATAATAATTAATAAAATAAAATTATATCAATATTACTGAGCATGCGCATTAAAGATAATTTCATGTAAGCGTGTAAGTAGCCTCGCAACAGGATATCATTCATGAAAAGTTTGGTTCTGGTTAAGAGTACGTCTATAATATACCATTTGAAGAAAAACGAACACTCGATAAACGGACTGACAGCAGAGCACCAAGAAAAACAATAAAAAATATTGGTAGAATTAGAAAATGCCAGAATTAAACAAAAGAAGAGAAAATATTTCAAATATGATAATTTGTTGATGGTTGCCTAAATATGTGACGTCACACTAAAAGAGTCTATTGGTTCAAAGTTACGGTAATATATGAACAGTACGATAAGAAATATGATTAAAGATAATAATTTTCTATGTATGCAACTAAAACAATAATACACTTCCAAAACAAACTGCTACTTATACGGTGAAACAAACGCTACCTAAACAATTAACTTTGATTACCAACACTTTTATAGCACATCCGAGATCTCCGATAAGCTACAATTATTGCTCCATGAAGCATGTCAGAGATTTGAAGTAACGACCTTAACTACCAGAGTTATGCAGATATTATCTGGAGAAGTGATCTATGGATGCTCCTTCTCATCAAGCCATATCGGTGTTGGCCTAATTGGTTCCTAGAAGGAATGCGATGAAGGAAAATATTGAATCAGGTTAATTGAAGGTTACTAAGATGGATTTTCATTATTATTTTGAGCTCGTTTATGCCTTCACTGTCTGCACTCGTAGACAACTTAACTTTCTCTCCTTATAACGTACTTAAACATAAGATTCTTAGAGGCATGTCAGTGATGCAATTTCCAGCGAAATGAAAAGAAAAAAAAAATCAGAAATAAATTATTGAATTTGAAGAATTCTATGTTAACGTCGAAATCGTATATCGAATATCCCTTGTAAAACCAAGGTGCTTTGATACACTTTTACCAAATAATGCTTTCGGGCATCGAATCTCCACCTGAAGAACTTAACAAATCATCCATAATTGTGTCTACATATAAGGAACGAAATATTTCGCCTATCCGCGCATCATAAAATTATAATAGCAATATGTTGTTACATTGTTATTATCGAGAATAATGAGTAGAAAATTCGGCCGCTTCTTTCGCAACGCTTATTGAAAACACGTCAATCTTTTGCTTGAAACGTTTAATATAATAGAAAGACTTTTAGCTAGTCAGTAGCGTGATGTTCCAGTCATAAACTAATTTAATGATGTAATTATACAAGTTTTGATTCGTAATGTGAAGTGCAAATTTATAAAAAAAATAGGTTAGTTTAGAGGAGGTTCAGAAAACGAATTACGGCCTTACATGATTATTTTTCTTCATCATCTAGAGTTGGTTCTTCATATTAAAATAATATTTGTATTTCTTTCAATAACTGGTGATATCTCTTCAAATAAGAGTTGCAATTTTTACCATAAAATCAAGCGTGGAAAGTTTTATCTTCTTCACGATGAACCTTAGGTAAACAGAGTGGTTCTTGAATAGGAGTGTATCTCATAGTGTCTATTTCATAAAGATTTTAAAAAGAAGCCTAAAGTTTTTCTGTTTCATGTAGCAACAGAACGTGGCACAAAAGGTATCACGATCTACGCACCAGATTTAACAGCTATAACAAGTAAGTATTCATAATGTGCACCACAGTATTTACCACAAGGACAGTGTATAATTGTATCACACGAGTAAATTCCCCAGAGTTATTCTTCTGTATTCAGTTTCACTAGAATACACTGTCGTGTTCGTATGACTTCACAAATAAAAGTCTAGAGGATTAATATCCGGTGACTGGCAGGCCAACGACGTGGTTCATTTCTTCTTTATATTGAAAATACCGCAACACTGGTCAAAATTTCAATGAAACATCTTCCAACAGAATCGAGAGATTACAGAGTAGTTAATAAGTCCAAATAGTGTTTTCGCTTTAGTATTCTAAAACAAATAAATAGCACATTTAAAATGTTGTACTATTAATCAGCCCATGCATTAACAGAAAATTTATAGTAAGTTCTGCACAACTTCACGCAGATCAGCCTAGGGATGAGTATTATGTTAAACATAATGAAAATATCTAAAAACCCCAGAAATTATGTTTGTGAGATAGTTCTCCTTCTGTCAACTTCTACAGTAGTGCTTCTTGTTTGTAATTAACATCAGCAATCATGTAGTGTCTGCGTTCTTGCTTGCATGGGAATTTATTGTAGTGGTTCTCATTCAGAGTATAAGAAGAAACAGTACCAATGTTACACTAGGACACCACAACAAATTATCTGGCATGAGGTAAACAGCTTTCTAGAGATAGGATACGTCGTATTTCATCGTCGTCATTTCAGTTGCATTTAATTTAATATCATGTCGTTATATTCACGGATGGTAAATAACATAATGTAAACAACTACAAGACCCAAAAGAACTAACAATGGCTTTCTAATCAACAGACAACTGAAAATAGATGAGGACAATTTTATTCCACAACTATGGTTGATCGTCAAGATCAACAATTTGCGGGGGAAGCCAATTCGGGAAACAATTAACCCAAGAAAAAGTCACAAAATAAAATGTTTGCCGCACTTGTTTCCAAATATTGCTACAAAATGAAAAAATTCGACAAAAATTTCTTCATTTGTACTGTTATAGTTTGGTATGAAATCATTATAACTGGCAATTAAAAAAATCTAAGAAAGATCAAGATCAAGTTTTTTAAAAAGTTTCAGATTAGTTGTGTTCACGTTCGGAGAAAAGTATGACCTGTTCTCAATGATATACATTTTAAGTGGATGCTATAATCTACTCAATATTTCTCGAACAAAGAAATCTATTATTATTGTAAATATAGATTTACCATTGGAAATGAATCCAGTCATTTGATTTAATCAAATATAAACTCATTTTGATGTTACAGTAATTTGATGACGAAATTTTAATTCTTTGACACTTCGGCTACCACAACTCCTATTACTGCGTTAATATATTTTAGAAAATAACTTTACCTAATATAATCGTCTTACTGGTATAGTTATGTTGAATTGAAGTCATAATAATATAGATTTATAAGTTGACTTACTAGATAAATTACAGTTTGAGGCTTGTTTAGAATGAATCAGGTAATCTGAAATGAATTTTAATTGCTAGTAATAAGAAAAAAGTTACGTTTGAAACAAGTCTTAAGGGTGGCTTTTCCTATCACTTACAACCGTTAGGGAAAATCAAAAATTGTTTTCTGAGTGCCTTCTCGATAGCAGATATTCAAATGAGATATTTTGATGTGTTACACTTTGAAAATTTACTTATAACAATATACCGCCTTGCTGCTTGATATACCTATTACGGCTTTATTTGTGTGACCATTTAGTTTACCTTTGGTATCGATAGACACAATAACATCTAGTATAATTTGTATCACAATGGTGAAAGGAGATCACTCAATTTGACATACAGCTAGTTAAACTCTTTTAGGTACCAAAAACTAACCAATCTTCTTTCCTGGTTTCTGATTAGAACTATAGAAACCATCTATATGTGAGTTTAGTCTTATCTGCAAATAAANTTTCTAATCAACAGACAACTGAAAATAGATGAGGACAATTTTATTCCACAACTATGGTTGATCGTCAAGATCAACAATTTGCGGGGGAAGCCAATTCGGGAAACAATTAACCCAAGAAAAAGTCACAAAATAAAATGTTTGCCGCACTTGTTTCCAAATTTTGCTACAAAATGAAATAATTCGACAAAAATTTCTCAATTTGTACTGTTATAGTTTGGTATCAAATCATTATAACTGGCAGTTAAAAAAATCTAAGTAAGATCAAGATTAAGTTTTTTAAAAAGTTTCAGATTAGTTAAGTGTTCACGTTCGGAGAAAAGTATGACCTGTTCTCAATGATATACAATTAAAGTAAATGCTACAATCTACACAGTAGGTCTTTCTCGAACAAAGAAAGACATGATTATTGTAAATGTAGATTTACCATCGGAAATGAATCCAGTCATTTGATTGAATCAAATATAATCAAATTAAAAAATTAAATATTAACCTCAGTTTTCTGTTTTGGTTTGTAAATAGTTTACAGATTTCATCCAGCAATTGTCATTTTACTTAATCGTCGTACCAACAGGTTGATCTAAAATTCCCCTAAAGAACTGAGAAAGGAATTTGTCGGAAAAATTCTTTCCCTTCTTCACATGTGTGCCGTATGCAAATTGCGGAATTTTCCAAAAAAGTAGTATTTGGTGCCGGAACTGCTATTACCTGTCATACCCAGGCGGACTTATACCACCTCGTAACAACTTGACTTGGAGCGGTTCATCAGAATAGCATACGCACTCATTCAAGATATACCTAATTTTTAGTTTGGTATATTATTTGTAGCTTTAAAGTTTTTGCACTTCGTAGATGTAAAAACTTCACTTTTGCATCGTTACATTAATTGTCTAATTCCTATCTACTGTTTCTAAATTCCATCCTAAACGTGCCTAAAATAAGTAGGTACCTTGGTAATATTTCTTCTTGTCACGCCTTTTGCAAGTGCATCCATCCAAAATCCATCCATCTAAAATATAAATTTTTACACTTAGTAGACCTACTCGTGTAAACCCCTAGTACAGCGCTATAGTAAAGGAAATCTTTTTTAATTTCGCTTTTCGCAATCTGTCAGATTTGTACATATTTGTTTTGTTTATATCTATTTTCTGACGTGACATTTAACCTACGAGTCGCAAAACAACATTTGTTATCAGATCAATAGCCACGAAATGTACACTAGTCATTGCATTTTATTGACGTTGACCCACTCTACGTCTGGTGCGTTCCCTAAACTATAATAAAGTGATCCGAATACCTGTATACTCTGGTGCAGTATATGAGTAGATTTTAAAGTAGTTTCATTCTAGTTGACCTGCCCTTTCCCCCGTTTTTTTGTGTTATAGGTATATTAAGATTGAAGGCACCGTAGCTAATAAAGACCATATAAAGACCACCGCATAGGGTAAACTTAACTCCGGGGTTGCAAAAACGGGTGGCGCCTTGATAACATTCTTTTAGCTTTAGACCCACTCCGTCTTCACTGTAGCTAGCGACCAACCCCTTTTGTGAAATTAATTCGCTATCCTCGTCCCACCGATCCACCCGAAATACAAAAACCTACCCACATTTTTTTTTGACTACACGCGCCCAATTTTTGGTGTGCTTGTTAATAATATTTGTTATAGCATAAGTGGGCCTCGATGGATAATGGGTGTTTGTCCGCGTTTTTTCAAGTGTAGCCCCCTTCCGCACAAGTCTTTGGCTTTTGGATTTGGGGGTTGTCTCATTTCTGTGGTGTGTTTTTTATTTACTATTTATTTAACATTGTTTACAGCACGTTTGGTGCGCACATAATACTCACCTTATTTTTCCACAGGGAATCACCTCCTGAATTTTTCCGCATTTATTTACTTACACCCTGTATAATTACACATAAAACTACATTGTCACTCGCTACTCTTCGGTAGTCCGACATCTAGTTATATTTATGTCTTATTCCCTTCATTGATAGAAATCATTAAATGAGATATATTTTGATACAGGTACTGTGGGGTTCGCTTTCACGGCAGATAAAGATTATTACTATTAGCTATAACACTAAGGTAATATTTGCGCCAATTTTTCAGACAATTGTATTTTAATCAAATGTTAATTTTTGTATCATCATGTAGTTGTACATTTTCGAAGTAAGTTAATAAAAAAGCATGGCAAACCTAATTGTCCTTAATTGTGGTAACTCTGTAATAACTAGCGATTCGTGAAACAGACAGATTTACACTTTATTGACCTCTGGATACTCATTCATCTGGCCAACTTCGACAAAGCAACGAAACATTTCAACGAAATTAAAAATCTCTGAATTACAGTGATCCAATAGACCCCGTGAGTGATTACGGGGCCGACATAAAAAAGCTTTTGTTGTAATTGAAAATACGTGCGGTATCTGACCGATGCTCGGTGCATTCCAGCTCACAAAGATCAAAGATGTTACAATAAACGCGTGGGCCTGGATATTGCGTAAAAAACATACGCGCACACACGCGTATTGTACCAAAATACACTGCAGCCTCCTTAGATAAATTACGTACTGACTTACACATGCGTTGCAAAACATATTTTTGTTCTAGTTCCCGGTGTAGTTTTCGGTTTGTTTTTATTTTAGGTGTGCCTACAAAGCGGGCAATCCAAAGTGATGAGTTATCAAAAGTACATATTCTAAAATACAATTTTGTGGTAAGGTAAAGATTTATTTCGAGAATACAGTTGTTTATTTTCGCATTACATGTAATCTAATTTATTTTCAAAACGGTTTCTGTGCAAACTCATTCATCAAATAAATAAAAACTGTTTTTGTAAAATTGTATAATCATTTTATGTATGCCGCATGGAGTTGGCATATCATCTACTTCAAAAAAATAAGTTATAAAGTAGTAGACATCTGACTGATCTGTTAATAACTATATTTTTCCGTCTGTTACAAAATAAATAAAGCCGTAAATAATTAAGTAACAATAATACAGCGACGTCGGTCTTTATGCCAAATATTTAGTAATAATTATTTATTTATTCATTTATTTATTTATTTAGACTTGAGCATGCGCTGCCCAGACAGATCGAATGCATATTTAGAACTGAATCAATACCATATACTTATAACACAGACCAACAAAATTTAACTTTTTTTTGGAAGCAGAAACTTGAATATATATTTAACCTAAAAGTGCAAAAACCACTGTTTTGCGTCATATTTGAGGTTATGTAGTAATGCCATCTATTCTTTTTAAAAAAACTAATACAATGAATCTAAAAGTACAAGGCTCCCTTCTTCGAATGCCGTTGAGTTTGCTCAAATATCTTTTTTTTTTCGTTGAGATATCACATGTTGAAATTTTTAAGTTTCTCAGTTTCTTAATATGCGAAAATCTACTAACGATCC